>NW_027102696.1:72500-87500 GCF_036373705.1 Amia ocellicauda
TACATATGTCCGTTCCGTGGGAGCCACCGGAGATATGTCAGAGCCCGTACGCCCCCCGCACTCACCCTTAAAGGCCCGCAAGCCCTTGGGGTTCCTGCCGGGGGCGGGCAGCATACATATGTCCGTTCCGTGGGAGCCACCGGAGATATGTCAGAGCCCGTACGCCCCCCGCACTCACCCTTAAAGGCCCGCAAGCCCTTGGGGTTCCTGCCGGGGGCGGGCAGCATACATATGTCCGTTCCGTGTGAGCCACCGGAGATATGTCAGAGCCCGTACGCCCCCCGCACTCACCCTTAAAGGCCCGCAAGCCCTTGGGGTTCCTGCCGGGGGCGGGCAGCATACATATGTCCGTTCCGTGGGAGCCACCGGAGATATGTCAGAGCCCGTACGCCCCCCGCACTCACCCTTAAAGGCCCGCAAGCCCTTGGGGTTCCTGCCGGGGGCGGGCAGCATACATATGTCCGTTCCGTGGGAACCACCGGGGAGATGTCAGAGCCCGTGAAACCCCGAAAGACAGACCCTTAAAGGCCCGCAAGCCCTTGGGGTGAACGTCTGGGGCGGGCAGCATACATACACCCCGGTCGGGAACCACAGGGAGGTGAGGTCAGAGCCCGTGAAACCCCGAAAGACAGACCCTTAAAGGCCCGCAAGCCCTTGGGGTGAACGTCTGGGGCGGGCAGCATACACACTCTCCACGGCGGGCCGCGAAGACTTAGCGGGCGCAGCCGCCGGAGCGGGCCGCCGACGAGGCCTGAAACGCGGGGTGCGGCCGGGACCGTTCCCCCCCTTGCATTTCGCTGGATGATCAGACAGTCGCAAAGAACCGTCTGAAAATCCCGGGCCAAGTCCAGAAAGTGTCCGTAAAAGAGCTAGCGGGGCCCAGCCACTTTCCTCCAGCAAGTGCCCTTAGCTCAGTTTTGACCTCTCTCATTGCACTAAGTGTCTTCAAAAACCCAGTTCCTGTATTTCCCCCGGCACCGTAGAGAAATGCTGACAGCCTGGAACACTGTGGCGGCTGCACACGGCACTCCCATGCCCGCCGCGAGCAGCCTAGCCCCGCCTCAGACCCGCGAGAACCGCCCATCGGCACACGGCCCGCTGTGCGCCCGAGCCGTTTGGTGTAAAAACTGTCCAAAAGTGGTTTCGACCACTTAGGAACATCGTAGAGACTCGAAATAAAAAGGATTTTGTTGGAAAAGCGATTCTGAGGAAGGCTGTGTTAAAATTAATTTCGGGAAATGTCGTTTACCCCCCCCCAAATGGCTCCGAAGTACCCCCCCCCCACCCCCCCCCTAAAAAACCGTGTTCCGGGGGTTTTTCGAGAAAACAAACACACGGGGTATATAGAGGGGACTGAGACGAATCGAATGACGTGCTTTGCAAAGAAATCGGGGGCTCACAGCCCCCCCAGGAGAGGTTCAAAAGTCGGAGGACTGGTCACCTAACTCCCATTGAAGTCAATGGGGGAAAAATGAAAACTGTCAAAAAGGCTTAAAATGGTTCAAAAACCCACTGGGGCAGTAGATAATCATCCTATTTGAATTTTAAAAGTCTTAGTTTGGCGAAAAAATACCTTTTAATAATTGTTTTAGGGGTCAGAAAAATCAGCTCCGGCTGCCTGGTCACCTAGGGGAGATAGAAAATTTTTCTAAGTTTTTCACTCGGCCGCCTGGTCCCCTAACTCGAAAATTTTAAAGTGCTCCCATCGGTCCCGGGATAGGGTGGCTGATAGCTGGGAGCCCCCTGAGCACTGCCCCGGTGTTAGTTTTCGGAGAAATGCCCCCGTTGATTTGTTATGATTTTTTTTCCGCCGGCCGCCTGGTCGCCCTAATGCAAAGTCAATGGGAGTGAGGAGATAGAAAATTTTTCAAAGTTTTTCACTCGGCCGCCTGGTCCCCTAACTCGAAAATTTTAAAGTGCTCCCATCGGTCCCGGGATAGGGTGGCTGATAGCTGGGAGCCCCCTGAGCACTGCCCCGGTGTTAGTTTTCGGAGAAATGCCTCCGTTGATTTGTTATGATTTTTTTTCCGCCGGCCGCCTGGTCGCCCTAATGTAAAGTCAATGGGAGTGAGGAGATAGAAAATTTTTCAAAGTTTTTCACCCGGCCACAAACGACTCCAAAACACACTGGGGCTGTGGCTGGGACTCTCACCAGGACTGCCCCCTACTTTATTTATGGATTAAAAAGCATTCTATATTAATTTTTCGATTTTTGGGACCCGGGACGCCTGGTCACCTAACTCCCCTTCTATCCCTATGGGGGGGGACGGGGACATCGAAAACGCTCCCATCGCTGCCGAGGCACGCTGCGGGGACTCTCCCTACCATCGCCCCATGCTTCCTTTGAAGAATATATGACGTTTTTCAATTTTCACCGACATTTGAAAATCAAAACTTCAGAACATTTCATAGTTATTCTCAATGGGTTGTCTAGGGGCACACATCTCTAAACTGGGGGAAATGCTCAAAATGATTAAAAAGAAAAACAATGCCCCCAGACCCGGGGGGCTGATAGCTGGGAGCCCCCTGAGCACAGCCCCGGTGTTAGTTTCTGGAGAAATGCCCCCGTTGATTTGTTATGATTTTTTTTCCGCCGGCCGCCTGGTCGCCCTAATGCAAAGTCAATGGGAGTGAGGAGATAGAATATTTTTCAAAGTTTTTCACTCGGCCGTCTGGTCCCCTGACTCGAAAATTTTAAAGTGCTCCCATCGGTCCCAGGGTAGGGTGGCTGATAGCTGGGAGCCCCCTGAGCACTGCCCCGGTGTTAGTTTCTGGAGAAATGCCCCCGTTGATTTGTTATGATTTTTTTTCCGCCGGCCGCCTGGTCGCCCTAATGCAAAGTCAATGGGAGTGAGGAGATAGAATATTTTTCAAAGTTTTTCACTCGGCCGTCTGGTCCCCTGACTCGAAAATTTTAAAGTGCTCCCATCGGTCCCAGGGTAGGGTGGCTGATAGCTGGGAGCCCCCTGAGCACTGCCCCGGTGTTAGTTTCTGGAGAAATGCCCCCGTTGATTTGTTATGATTTTTTTTCCGCCGGCCGCCTGGTCGCCCTAATGCAAAGTCAATGGGAGTGAGGAGATAGAATATTTTTCAAAGTTTTTCACTCGGCCGTCTGGTCCCCTGACTCGAAAATTTTAAAGTGCTCCCATCGGTCCCAGGGTAGGGTGGCTGATAGCTGGGAGCCCCCTGAGCACTGCCCCGGTGTTAGTTTCTGGAGAAATGCCCCCGTTGATTTGTTATGATTTTTTTTCCGCCGGCCGCCTGGTCGCCCTAATGCAAAGTCAATGGGAGTGAGGAGATAGAATATTTTTCAAAGTTTTTCACTCGGCCGTCTGGTCCCCTGACTCGAAAATTTTAAAGTGCTCCCATCGGTCCCAGGGTAGGGTGGCTGATAGCTGGGAGCCCCCTGAGCACTGCCCCGGTGTTAGTTTCTGGAGAAATGCCCCCGTTGATTTGTTATGATTTTTTTTCCGCCGGCCGCCTGGTCGCCCTAATGCAAAGTCAATGGGAGTGAGGAGATAGAATATTTTTCAAAGTTTTTCACTCGGCCGTCTGGTCCCCTGACTCGAAAATTTTAAAGTGCTCCCATCGGTCCCAGGGTAGGGTGGCTGATAGCTGGGAGCCCCCTGAGCACAGCCCCGGTGTTAGTTTCTGGAGAAATGCCCCCGTTGATTTGTTATGATTTTTTTTCCGCCGGCCGCCTGGTCGCCCTAATGCAAAGTCAATGGGAGTGAGGAGATAGAATATTTTTCAAAGTTTTTCACTCGGCCGTCTGGTCCCCTGACTCGAAAATTTTAAAGTGCTCCCATCGGTCCCGGGATAGGGTGGCTGATAGCTGGGAGCCTCCTGAGCACTGCCCCGGTGTTAGTTTCTGGAGAACTGCCCCCGTTGATTTGTTATGATCCGTAGTTGCCGGCCGGCCGCCCGGCATTGCTCTATCGGATGGAGCGTGGGCTGGCTATGGGAGATTTAGCGATTTTCGGAACCGGCCCCGATGGCCCCCCAAACCGGGTGGCCACGAGGTGGGACCCCCCTGAGCACTGCCCCGGTGTTAGTTTTCCGAGAAATGCCCCCGTTGATTTGTTATGATCCGTAGTTGCCGGCCGGCCGCCCGGCATTGCTCTATCGGATGGAGCGTGGGCTGGCTATGGGAGATTTAGCGATTTTCGGAACCGGCCCCGATCGCCCCCCAAACCGGGTGGCCACGAGGTGGGACCCCCCTGAGCACTGCCCCGGTGTTAGTTTTCGGAGAAATGCCCCCGTTGATTTGTTATGATCCGTAGTTGCCGGCCGGCCGCCCGGCATTGCTCTATCGGATGGAGCGTGGGCTGGCTATGGGAGATTTAGCGATTTTCGGAACCGGCCCCGATCGCCCCCCAAACCGGGTGGCCACGAGGTGGGACCCCCCTGAGCACTGCCCCGGTGTTAGTTTTCGGAGAAATGCCCCCGTTGATTTGTTATGATCCGTAGTTGCCGGCCGGCCGCCCGGCATTGCTCTATCGGATGGAGCGTGGGCTGGCTATGGGAGATTTAGCGATTTTCGGAACCGGCCCCGATCGCCCCCCAAACCGGGTGGCCACGAGGTGGGACCCCCCTGAGCACTGCCCCGGTGTTAGTTTTCGGAGAAATGCCCCCGTTGATTTGTTATGATCCGTAGTTGCCGGCCGGCCGCCCGGCATTGCTCTATCGGATGGAGCGTGGGCTGGCTATGGGAGATTTAGCGATTTTCGGAACCGGCCCCGATCGCCCCCCAAACCGGGTGGCCACGAGGTGGGACCCCCCTGAGCACTGCCCCGGTGTTAGTTTTCGGAGAAATGCCCCCGTTGATTTGTTATGATCCGTAGTTGCCGGCCGGCCGCCCGGCATTGCTCTATCGGATGGAGCGTGGGCTGGCTATGGGAGATTTAGCGATTTTCGGAACCGGCCCCGATCGCCCCCCAAACCGGGTGGCCACGAGGTGGGACCCCCCTGAGCACTGCCCCGGTGTTAGTTTTCGGAGAAATGCCCCCGTTGATTTGTTATGATCCGTAGTTGCCGGCCGGCCGCCCGGCATTGCTCTATCGGATGGAGCGTGGGCTGGCTATGGGAGATTTAGCGATTTTCGGAACCGGCCCCGATCGCCCCCCAAACCGGGTGGCCACGAGGTGGGACCCCCCTGAGCACTGCCCCGGTGTTAGTTTTCGGAGAAATGCCCCCGTTGATTTGTTACGATTATTTTTCGCCCAGGCGATGTGCCTTTTCATTTTGTTTTGCACTTTCCTTCATTCCTTGGTGCATGCTACCATCTAACGGACACATTTCGGTACTGCAGTTTGAAAGTAATTTCCCCGTCTAGGGATCTCTCAATGCCCTGGGCTGCGAAAGGAGGGCAAGGACACCCTATGTTCTCATGAGTGCAAAGCCCCCCCGGCTTCAAGGCATTCCAAAAGGAAAACCGGAGACACTGCTGTACACACACACACACACACACACACACACACACACACACACACACACACAGAGAGAGAGAGAGAGAGAGAGAGAGAGAGAGAGATAGAGAGAGAGTAGTCACACAGTGGAATAAACTCCCCAGCGATGTGGTAGAAGCTGAAAGTTGGGGAACATTGTGATGGTCTATATTTCTTGGCAGATAATAAAAGATGCTCTTATCATGCCTCCGTTGATGTGTTATGATCCATAGGTTGCCGGCCGCCCGGCATTGCTCTGATCGGATGGACCGTGGGCTGCCTATGGCAGAGTATGGGCGATTCTTCAGCCGGCCCCGATGGCCCCCCAAACCGGGTGGCCACGAGGTGGGACCCCCCTGAGCACTGCCCCGGTGTTAGTTTTCGGAGAAATGCCCCCGTTGATTTGTTATGATCCGTAGTTGCCGGCCGGCCGCCCGGCATTGCTCTATCGGATGGAGCGTGGGCTGGCTATGGGAGATTTAGCGATTTTCGGAACCGGCCCCGATCGCCCCCCAAACCGGGTGGCCACGAGGTGGGACCCCCCTGAGCACTGCCCCGGTGTTAGTTTTCGGAGAAATGCCCCCGTTGATTTCTTATGATCCGTAGTTGCCGGCCGGCCGCCCGGCATTGCTCTATCGGATGGAGCGTGGGCTGGCTATGGGAGATTTAGCGATTTTCGGAACCGGCCCCGATCGCCCCCCAAACCGGGTGGCCACGAGGTGGGACCCCCCTGAGCACTGCCCCGGTGTTAGTTTTCGGAGAAATGCCCCCGTTGATTTGTTACGATTATTTTTCGCCCAGGCGATGTGCCTTTTCATTTTGTTTTGCACTTTCCTTCATTCCTTGGTGCATGCTGCCATCTAACGGACACATTTCGGTACTGCAGTTTGAAAGTAATTTCCCCGTCTAGGGATCTCTCTCTCGTCTAGGGACACTGCTGTACACACACACACACACACACACACACACACACACACACACACACACACACACACACAGTGAGAGAGAGGGAGAGATAGAGAGAGAGAGAGGTGGAGAGGGAGAGAGAGGTGGAGATAGAGAGATGGAGATAGAGATGGAGATAGAGAGAGATGGAGATAGAGAGAGAGATGGAGATGGAGAGAGAGATGGTGATAGAGAGATAGAGATAGAGAGAGAGATGGTGATAGAGAGATGGAGATAGAGAGAGAGATGGTGATAGAGAGATGGAGATAGAGAGAGAGATGGTGACAGAGAGAGAGTCGTCACACTCTGGAACAAACTCCCCAGAAGCTGAAAGTTGGGGAACATTATGATGATCTTTATTTCTTGGCAGATAATAAATGATGATCTTACAGAGGGCGACTTACAACACCAGTGCAAACATACAGCGAAGGACAAGGCATCAATCGCGACAGAATCCCTTGAGTTAAAGCAGCAGATTCAGAATAACACACGTCAAAACAGACTGGAGACTAAAACGAGCACGAAAGGTGTCGAATATGTGGCCTCCTCTCGCTTGTAAACTCTCTCGTGTTCCTGTCGATGGGGTCGGCGGCTCGGGGCAGCGGCCTAGCAGCAGCAGGCAGGCCACCCGGCTGCCTGGGGCTGACCTCCGGGGCAGGCAGGCAGGCAGACCTCCAGGGCAGGCAGGCAGGCAGGCAGGCAGACCTCCAGGGCTAACAGGCTGACCTCCAGGGCTGGCAGGCTGACCTCCAGGGCTGGAAGGCAGGATGGCAGACCTCCAGGGCAGGCAGGCAGGCAGGCAGGCAGGCAGGCAGACCTCCAGGGCTGGCAGGGAGACCTCCAGGGCTGGCAGGCAGGCAGGCAGGGCTGTGTGGCTGGGGAGGGCAGGCTGGCAGGCAGGTAGGCCGTGCTGCTGCCAGGGCTGGAAGGCTGACCTCCAGGGCAGGCAGGCAGGCAGACCTCCAGGGCAGGCAGGCAGGTAGGCCGTGCTGCTGCCAGGGCTGGCAGGCTGACCTCCAGGGCAGGCAGGCAGGCAGGCAGACCTCCAGGGCTGGCAGGCTGACCTCCAGGGCAGGCAGGCAGGCAGGCAGGCAGACCTCCAGGGCTAACAGGCTGACCTCCAGGGCTGGCAGGCTGACCTCCAGGGCTGGAAGGCAGGATGGCAGACCTCCAGGGCAGGCAGGCAGGCAGGCAGGCAGGCAGGCAGACCTCCAGGGCTGGCAGGGAGACCTCCAGGGCTGGCAGGCAGGCAGGCAGGGCTGTGTGGCTGGGGAGGGCAGGCTGGCAGGCAGGTAGGCCGTGCTGCTGCCAGGGCTGGAAGGCTGACCTCCAGGGCAGGCAGGCAGGCAGACCTCCAGGGCAGGCAGGCAGGTAGGCCGTGCTGCTGCCAGGGCTGGCAGGCTGACCTCCAGGGCAGGCAGGCAGGCAGGCAGACCTCCAGGGCTGGCAGGCTGACCTCCAGGGCAGGCAGGCAGGCAGGCAGGCAGACCTCCAGGGCTAACAGGCTGACCTCCAGGGCTGGCAGGCTGACCTCCAGGGCTGGAAGGCAGGATGGCAGACCTCCAGGGCAGGCAGGCAGGCAGGCAGGCAGGCAGGCAGACCTCCAGGGCTGGCAGGGAGACCTCCAGGGCTGGCAGGCAGGCAGGCAGGGCTGTGTGGCTGGGGAGGGCAGGCTGGCAGGCAGGTAGGCCGTGCTGCTGCCAGGGCTGGAAGGCTGACCTCCAGGGCAGGCAGGCAGGCAGACCTCCAGGGCAGGCAGGCAGGTAGGCCGTGCTGCTGCCAGGGCTGGCAGGCTGACCTCCAGGGCAGGCAGGCAGGCAGGCAGACCTCCAGGGCTGGCAGGCTGACCTCCAGGGCAGGCAGGCAGGCAGGCAGGCAGACCTCCAGGGCTAACAGGCTGACCTCCAGGGCTGGCAGGCTGACCTCCAGGGCTGGAAGGCAGGATGGCAGACCTCCAGGGCAGGCAGGCAGGCAGGCAGGCAGGCAGGCAGACCTCCAGGGCTGGCAGGGAGACCTCCAGGGCTGGCAGGCAGGCAGGCAGGGCTGTGTGGCTGGGGAGGGCAGGCTGGCAGGCAGGTAGGCCGTGCTGCTGCCAGGGCTGGAAGGCTGACCTCCAGGGCAGGCAGGCAGGCAGACCTCCAGGGCAGGCAGGCAGGTAGGCCGTGCTGCTGCCAGGGCTGGCAGGCTGACCTCCAGGGCAGGCAGGCAGGCAGGCAGACCTCCAGGGCTGGCAGGCTGACCTCCAGGGCAGGCAGGCAGGCAGGCAGGCAGACCTCCAGGGCTAACAGGCTGACCTCCAGGGCTGGCAGGCTGACCTCCAGGGCTGGAAGGCAGGATGGCAGACCTCCAGGGCAGGCAGGCAGGCAGGCAGGCAGGCAGGCAGACCTCCAGGGCTGGCAGGGAGACCTCCAGGGCTGGCAGGCAGGCAGGCAGGGCTGTGTGGCTGGGGAGGGCAGGCTGGCAGGCAGGTAGGCCGTGCTGCTGCCAGGGCTGGAAGGCTGACCTCCAGGGCAGGCAGGCAGGCAGACCTCCAGGGCAGGCAGGCAGGTAGGCCGTGCTGCTGCCAGGGCTGGCAGGCTGACCTCCAGGGCAGGCAGGCAGGCAGGCAGACCTCCAGGGCTGGCAGGCTGACCTCCAGGGCAGGCAGGCAGGCAGGCAGGCAGACCTCCAGGGCTAACAGGCTGACCTCCAGGGCTGGCAGGCTGACCTCCAGGGCTGGAAGGCAGGATGGCAGACCTCCAGGGCAGGCAGGCAGGCAGGCAGGCAGGCAGGCAGACCTCCAGGGCTGGCAGGGAGACCTCCAGGGCTGGCAGGCAGGCAGGCAGGGCTGTGTGGCTGGGGAGGGCAGGCTGGCAGGCAGGTAGGCCGTGCTGCTGCCAGGGCTGGAAGGCTGACCTCCAGGGCAGGCAGGCAGGCAGACCTCCAGGGCAGGCAGGCAGGTAGGCCGTGCTGCTGCCAGGGCTGGCAGGCTGACCTCCAGGGCAGGCAGGCAGGCAGGCAGACCTCCAGGGCTGGCAGGCTGACCTCCAGGGCAGGCAGGCAGGCAGGCAGGCAGACCTCCAGGGCTAACAGGCTGACCTCCAGGGCTGGCAGGCTGACCTCCAGGGCTGGAAGGCAGGATGGCAGACCTCCAGGGCAGGCAGGCAGGCAGGCAGGCAGGCAGGCAGACCTCCAGGGCTGGCAGGGAGACCTCCAGGGCTGGCAGGCAGGCAGGCAGGGCTGTGTGGCTGGGGAGGGCAGGCTGGCAGGCAGGTAGGCCGTGCTGCTGCCAGGGCTGGAAGGCTGACCTCCAGGGCAGGCAGGCAGGCAGACCTCCAGGGCAGGCAGGCAGGTAGGCCGTGCTGCTGCCAGGGCTGGCAGGCAGACCTCCAGGGCTAACAGGCTGACCTCCAGGGCAGGCAGGCAGACCTCCAGGGCAGGCAGTGCTGCTACCAGGGCTGGATAGCAGACCTCCAGGGCAGGCAGGCAGACCTCCAGGGCAGGCAGGCAGACCTCCAGGGCAGGCAGGCAGACCTCCAGGGCTGGATAGCTGACCTCCAGGGCTAACAGGCAGACCTCCAGGGCTGGCAGGCTGACCTCCAGGGCAGGCAGTGCTGCTGCCAGGGCAGGCAGGCAGACCTCCAGGGCTAACAGGCAGGCAGGCAGACCTCCAGGGCTGGATAGCAGACCTCCAGGGCTAACAGGCTGACCTCCAGGCCAGGCAGTGCTGCTGCCAGGGCAGGCAGGCAGACCTCCAGGGCAGGCAGTGCTGCTACCAGGGCAGGCAGTGCTGCTACCAGGGCTGGAAGGCAGACCTCCAGGGCTAACAGGCAGACCTCCAGGGCAGGCAGGCAGACCTCCAGGGCAGGCAGGCAGACCTCCAGGGCTGGATAGCTGACCTCCAGGGCTAACAGGCAGACCTCCAGGGCTGGCAGGCTGACCTCCAGGGCAGGCAGTGCTGCTGCCAGGGCAGGCAGGCAGACCTCCAGGGCTAACAGGCAGGCAGGCAGACCTCCAGGGCTGGATAGCAGACCTCCAGGGCTAACAGGCAGGCAGGCAGACCTCCAGGGCTGGATAGCAGACCTCCAGGGCTAACAGGCTGACCTCCAGGGCTAACAGGCAGGCAGGCAGACCTCCAGGGCTGGATAGCAGACCTCCAGGGCTAACAGGCTGACCTCCAGGCCAGGCAGTGCTGCTGCCAGGGCAGGCAGGCAGACCTCCAGGGCAGGCAGTGCTGCTACCAGGGCAGGCAGTGCTGCTACCAGGGCTGGAAGGCAGACCTCCAGGGCTAACAGGCAGACCTCCAGGGCAGGCAGGCAGACCTCCAGGGCAGGCAGGCAGACCTCCAGGGCTGGATAGCTGACCTCCAGGGCTAACAGGCAGACCTCCAGGGCTGGCAGGCTGACCTCCAGGGCAGGCAGTGCTGCTGCCAGGGCAGGCAGGCAGACCTCCAGGGCTAACAGGCAGGCAGGCAGACCTCCAGGGCTGGATAGCAGACCTCCAGGGCTAACAGGCAGGCAGGCAGACCTCCAGGGCTAACAGGCAGACCTCCAGGGCAGGCAGGCAGACCTCCAGGGCAGGCAGGCAGACCTCCAGGGCTGGATAGCAGACCTCCAGGGCTAACAGGCAGACCTCCAGGGCTGGCAGGCTGACCTCCAGGGCAGGCAGTGCTGCTACCAGGGCAGGCAGTGCTGCTACCAGGGCTGGATAGCTGACCTCCAGGGCTAACAGGCAGACCTCCAGGGCAGGCAGGCAGACCTCCAGGGCAGGCAGTGCTGCTACCAGGGCTGGATAGCAGACCTCCAGGGCTAACAGGCAGACCTCCAGGGCTGGAAGGCAGGCAGTGCTGCTACCAGGGCAGGCAGGCTGTCCTCCAGGGCAGGCAGGCAGACCTCCAGGGCAGGCAGTGCTGCTACCAGGGCTGGATAGCAGACCTCCAGGGCAGGCAGGCAGACCTCCAGGGCTAACAGGCTGACCTCCAGGGCAGGCAGGCAGACCTCCAGGGCAGGCAGTGCTGCTACCAGGGCTGGATAGCAGACCTCCAGGGCAGGCAGGCAGACCTCCAGGGCAGGCAGGCAGACCTCCAGGGCAGGCAGGCAGACCTCCAGGGCTGGATAGCAGACCTCCAGGGCTAACAGGCTGACCTCCAGGGCTAACAGGCAGGCAGGCAGACCTCCAGGGCTGGATAGCAGACCTCCAGGGCTAACAGGCAGGCAGGCAGACCTCCAGGGCTAACAGGCAGACCTCCAGGGCAGGCAGGCAGACCTCCAGGGCAGGCAGGCAGACCTCCAGGGCTGGATAGCAGACCTCCAGGGCTAACAGGCAGACCTCCAGGGCTGGCAGGCTGACCTCCAGGGCAGGCAGTGCTGCTACCAGGGCAGGCAGTGCTGCTACCAGGGCTGGATAGCTGACCTCCAGGGCTAACAGGCAGACCTCCAGGGCAGGCAGGCAGACCTCCAGGGCAGGCAGTGCTGCTACCAGGGCTGGATAGCAGACCTCCAGGGCTAACAGGCAGACCTCCAGGGCTGGAAGGCAGGCAGTGCTGCTACCAGGGCAGGCAGGCTGTCCTCCAGGGCAGGCAGGCAGACCTCCAGGGCAGGCAGTGCTGCTACCAGGGCTGGATAGCAGACCTCCAGGGCAGGCAGGCAGACCTCCAGGGCTAACAGGCTGACCTCCAGGGCAGGCAGGCAGACCTCCAGGGCAGGCAGTGCTGCTACCAGGGCTGGATAGCAGACCTCCAGGGCAGGCAGGCAGACCTCCAGGGCAGGCAGGCAGACCTCCAGGGCAGGCAGGCAGACCTCCAGGGCTGGATAGCAGACCTCCAGGGCTAACAGGCTGACCTCCAGGGCTAACAGGCAGGCAGGCAGACCTCCAGGGCTGGATAGCAGACCTCCAGGGCTAACAGGCAGGCAGGCAGACCTCCAGGGCTAACAGGCAGACCTCCAGGGCAGGCAGGCAGACCTCCAGGGCAGGCAGGCAGACCTCCAGGGCTGGATAGCAGACCTCCAGGGCTAACAGGCAGACCTCCAGGGCTGGCAGGCTGACCTCCAGGGCAGGCAGTGCTGCTACCAGGGCAGGCAGTGCTGCTACCAGGGCTGGATAGCTGACCTCCAGGGCTAACAGGCAGACCTCCAGGGCAGGCAGGCAGACCTCCAGGGCAGGCAGTGCTGCTACCAGGGCTGGATAGCAGACCTCCAGGGCTAACAGGCAGACCTCCAGGGCTGGAAGGCAGGCAGTGCTGCTACCAGGGCAGGCAGGCTGTCCTCCAGGGCAGGCAGGCAGACCTCCAGGGCAGGCAGTGCTGCTACCAGGGCTGGATAGCAGACCTCCAGGGCAGGCAGGCAGACCTCCAGGGCTAACAGGCTGACCTCCAGGGCAGGCAGGCAGACCTCCAGGGCAGGCAGTGCTGCTACCAGGGCTGGATAGCAGACCTCCAGGGCAGGCAGGCAGACCTCCAGGGCAGGCAGGCAGACCTCCAGGGCAGGCAGGCAGACCTCCAGGGCTGGATAGCAGACCTCCAGGGCTAACAGGCTGACCTCCAGGGCTAACAGGCAGGCAGGCAGACCTCCAGGGCTGGATAGCAGACCTCCAGGGCTAACAGGCAGGCAGGCAGACCTCCAGGGCTAACAGGCAGACCTCCAGGGCAGGCAGGCAGACCTCCAGGGCAGGCAGGCAGACCTCCAGGGCTGGATAGCAGACCTCCAGGGCTAACAGGCAGACCTCCAGGGCTGGCAGGCTGACCTCCAGGGCAGGCAGTGCTGCTACCAGGGCAGGCAGTGCTGCTACCAGGGCTGGATAGCTGACCTCCAGGGCTAACAGGCAGACCTCCAGGGCAGGCAGGCAGACCTCCAGGGCAGGCAGTGCTGCTACCAGGGCTGGATAGCAGACCTCCAGGGCTAACAGGCAGACCTCCAGGGCTGGAAGGCAGGCAGTGCTGCTACCAGGGCAGGCAGGCTGTCCTCCAGGGCAGGCAGGCAGACCTCCAGGGCAGGCAGTGCTGCTACCAGGGCTGGATAGCAGACCTCCAGGGCAGGCAGGCAGACCTCCAGGGCTAACAGGCTGACCTCCAGGGCAGGCAGGCAGACCTCCAGGGCAGGCAGTGCTGCTACCAGGGCTGGATAGCAGACCTCCAGGGCAGGCAGGCAGACCTCCAGGGCAGGCAGGCAGACCTCCAGGGCAGGCAGGCAGACCTCCAGGGCTGGATAGCAGACCTCCAGGGCTAACAGGCTGACCTCCAGGGCTAACAGGCAGGCAGGCAGACCTCCAGGGCTGGATAGCAGACCTCCAGGGCTAACAGGCTGACCTCCAGGCCAGGCAGTGCTGCTACCAGGGCAGGCAGGCAGACCTCCAGGGCAGGCAGTGCTGCTGCCAGGGCAGGCAGGCAGACCTCCAGGGCTGGATAGCAGACCTCCAGGGCTAACAGGCAGACCTCCAGGGCTGGATAGCAGACCTCCAGGGCTGGATAGCAGACCTCCAGGGCAGGCAGTGCTGCTACCAGGGCAGGCAGTGCTGCTGCCAGGGCAGGCAGGCAGACCTCCAGGGCAGGCAGTGCTGCTACCAGGGCTGGATAGCAGACCTCCAGGGCTGGATGGCAGGCAGGCAGACCTCCAGGGCTGGATAGCAGACCTCCAGGGCTAACAGGCAGACCTCCAGGGCAGGCAGGCAGACCTCCAGGGCAGGCAGGCAGACCTCCAGGGCTGGATAGCAGACCTCCAGGGCAGGCAGTGCTGCTACCAGGGCTGGATAGCAGACCTCCAGGGCAGGATAGCAGACCTCCAGGGCTGGATGGCAGGCAGGCAGACCTCCAGGGCAGGCAGGCAGACCTCCAGGGCTGGATAGCAGACCTCCAGGGCTAACAGGCAGGCAGGCAGACCTCCAGGGCTGGATAGCAGACCTCCAGGGCTAACAGGCAGGCAGGCAGACCTCCAGGGCTGGATAGCAGACCTCCAGGGCAGGCAGTGCTGCTACCAGGGCAGGCAGTGCTGCTACCAGGGCTGGAAGGCAGACCTCCAGGGCAGGCAGTGCTGCTACCAGGGCTGGATAGCAGACCTCCAGGGCTGGATAGCAGACCTCCAGGGCAGGCAGGCAGACCTCCAGGGCTGGATAGCAGACCTCCAGGGCTGGCAGGCAGGCAGGCAGACCTCCAGGGCTGGATAGCAGACCTCCAGGGCAGGATAGCAGACCTCCAGGGCTGGATGGCAGGCAGGCAGACCTCCAGGGCTGGATAGCAGACCTCCAGGGCTGGCAGGCAGACCTCCAGGGCTGGATAGCAGACCTCCAGGGCTGGCAGGCTGACCTCCAGGGCAGGCAGGCCGGGCCCCCGGTGCTGCATCTCGGCCGCTGCCTGGGGCGGACCGGCCCGGGTGCCCTTGCGCTTTTTCGACACCAGGGGGCAGTTGGGTGCCATTCCGTCCCTCGTGTGGCGAAATGGCGGTACTGCACCTCCGCCTTTTTGCTGGAGAAAGTCCGCAGTCGGGACAATGCGCCACACGGTCCGTCGGCAGGAGGCCCGGGCCCGGGCACAACTCCCCGGTGGGGACGGACGCCGGGCTGGAGCTTCCCTTCAGCACACACACTCACTCACTCACTCACTGACCGACCGACTGACTGCAGGAAAGGCTCCCGGCTC
>NW_027102696.1:97500-112500 GCF_036373705.1 Amia ocellicauda
TTCCGTGGGAGCCACCGGAGATATGTCAGAGCCCGTACGCCCCCCGCACTCACCCTTAAAGGCCCGCAAGCCCTTGGGGTTCCTGCCGGGGGCGGGCAGCATACATATGTCCGTTCCGTGGGAGCCACCGGAGATATGTCAGAGCCCGTACGCCCCCCGCACTCACCCTTAAAGGCCCGCAAGCCCTTGGGGTTCCTGCCGGGGGCGGGCAGCATACATATGTCCGTTCCGTGTGAGCCACCGGAGATATGTCAGAGCCCGTACGCCCCCCGCACTCACCCTTAAAGGCCCGCAAGCCCTTGGGGTTCCTGCCGGGGGCGGGCAGCATACATATGTCCGTTCCGTGGGAGCCACCGGAGATATGTCAGAGCCCGTACGCCCCCCGCACTCACCCTTAAAGGCCCGCAAGCCCTTGGGGTTCCTGCCGGGGGCGGGCAGCATACATATGTCCGTTCCGTGGGAACCACCGGGGAGATGTCAGAGCCCGTGAAACCCCGAAAGACAGACCCTTAAAGGCCCGCAAGCCCTTGGGGTGAACGTCTGGGGCGGGCAGCATACATACACCCCGGTCGGGAACCACAGGGAGGTGAGGTCAGAGCCCGTGAAACCCCGAAAGACAGACCCTTAAAGGCCCGCAAGCCCTTGGGGTGAACGTCTGGGGCGGGCAGCATACACACTCTCCACGGCGGGCCGCGAAGACTTAGCGGGCGCAGCCGCCGGAGCGGGCCGCCGACGAGGCCTGAAACGCGGGGTGCGGCCGGGACCGTTCCCCCCCTTGCATTTCGCTGGATGATCAGACAGTCGCAAAGAACCGTCTGAAAATCCCGGGCCAAGTCCAGAAAGTGTCCGTAAAAGAGCTAGCGGGGCCCAGCCACTTTCCTCCAGCAAGTGCCCTTAGCTCAGTTTTGACCTCTCTCATTGCACTAAGTGTCTTCAAAAACCCAGTTCCTGTATTTCCCCCGGCACCGTAGAGAAATGCTGACAGCCTGGAACACTGTGGCGGCTGCACACGGCACTCCCATGCCCGCCGCGAGCAGCCTAGCCCCGCCTCAGACCCGCGAGAACCGCCCATCGGCACACGGCCCGCTGTGCGCCCGAGCCGTTTGGTGTAAAAACTGTCCAAAAGTGGTTTCGACCACTTAGGAACATCGTAGAGACTCGAAATAAAAAGGATTTTGTTGGAAAAGCGATTCTGAGGAAGGCTGTGTTAAAATTAATTTCGGGAAATGTCGTTTACCCCCCCCCAAATGGCTCCGAAGTACCCCCCCCCCACCCCCCCCCTAAAAAACCGTGTTCCGGGGGTTTTTCGAGAAAACAAACACACGGGGTATATAGAGGGGACTGAGACGAATCGAATGACGTGCTTTGCAAAGAAATCGGGGGCTCACAGCCCCCCCAGGAGAGGTTCAAAAGTCGGAGGACTGGTCACCTAACTCCCATTGAAGTCAATGGGGGAAAAATGAAAACTGTCAAAAAGGCTTAAAATGGTTCAAAAACCCACTGGGGCAGTAGATAATCATCCTATTTGAATTTTAAAAGTCTTAGTTTGGCGAAAAAATACCTTTTAATAATTGTTTTAGGGGTCAGAAAAATCAGCTCCGGCTGCCTGGTCACCTAGGGGAGATAGAAAATTTTTCTAAGTTTTTCACTCGGCCGCCTGGTCCCCTAACTCGAAAATTTTAAAGTGCTCCCATCGGTCCCGGGATAGGGTGGCTGATAGCTGGGAGCCCCCTGAGCACTGCCCCGGTGTTAGTTTTCGGAGAAATGCCCCCGTTGATTTGTTATGATTTTTTTTCCGCCGGCCGCCTGGTCGCCCTAATGCAAAGTCAATGGGAGTGAGGAGATAGAAAATTTTTCAAAGTTTTTCACTCGGCCGCCTGGTCCCCTAACTCGAAAATTTTAAAGTGCTCCCATCGGTCCCGGGATAGGGTGGCTGATAGCTGGGAGCCCCCTGAGCACTGCCCCGGTGTTAGTTTTCGGAGAAATGCCTCCGTTGATTTGTTATGATTTTTTTTCCGCCGGCCGCCTGGTCGCCCTAATGTAAAGTCAATGGGAGTGAGGAGATAGAAAATTTTTCAAAGTTTTTCACCCGGCCACAAACGACTCCAAAACACACTGGGGCTGTGGCTGGGACTCTCACCAGGACTGCCCCCTACTTTATTTATGGATTAAAAAGCATTCTATATTAATTTTTCGATTTTTGGGACCCGGGACGCCTGGTCACCTAACTCCCCTTCTATCCCTATGGGGGGGGACGGGGACATCGAAAACGCTCCCATCGCTGCCGAGGCACGCTGCGGGGACTCTCCCTACCATCGCCCCATGCTTCCTTTGAAGAATATATGACGTTTTTCAATTTTCACCGACATTTGAAAATCAAAACTTCAGAACATTTCATAGTTATTCTCAATGGGTTGTCTAGGGGCACACATCTCTAAACTGGGGGAAATGCTCAAAATGATTAAAAAGAAAAACAATGCCCCCAGACCCGGGGGGCTGATAGCTGGGAGCCCCCTGAGCACAGCCCCGGTGTTAGTTTCTGGAGAAATGCCCCCGTTGATTTGTTATGATTTTTTTTCCGCCGGCCGCCTGGTCGCCCTAATGCAAAGTCAATGGGAGTGAGGAGATAGAATATTTTTCAAAGTTTTTCACTCGGCCGTCTGGTCCCCTGACTCGAAAATTTTAAAGTGCTCCCATCGGTCCCAGGGTAGGGTGGCTGATAGCTGGGAGCCCCCTGAGCACTGCCCCGGTGTTAGTTTCTGGAGAAATGCCCCCGTTGATTTGTTATGATTTTTTTTCCGCCGGCCGCCTGGTCGCCCTAATGCAAAGTCAATGGGAGTGAGGAGATAGAATATTTTTCAAAGTTTTTCACTCGGCCGTCTGGTCCCCTGACTCGAAAATTTTAAAGTGCTCCCATCGGTCCCAGGGTAGGGTGGCTGATAGCTGGGAGCCCCCTGAGCACTGCCCCGGTGTTAGTTTCTGGAGAAATGCCCCCGTTGATTTGTTATGATTTTTTTTCCGCCGGCCGCCTGGTCGCCCTAATGCAAAGTCAATGGGAGTGAGGAGATAGAATATTTTTCAAAGTTTTTCACTCGGCCGTCTGGTCCCCTGACTCGAAAATTTTAAAGTGCTCCCATCGGTCCCAGGGTAGGGTGGCTGATAGCTGGGAGCCCCCTGAGCACTGCCCCGGTGTTAGTTTCTGGAGAAATGCCCCCGTTGATTTGTTATGATTTTTTTTCCGCCGGCCGCCTGGTCGCCCTAATGCAAAGTCAATGGGAGTGAGGAGATAGAATATTTTTCAAAGTTTTTCACTCGGCCGTCTGGTCCCCTGACTCGAAAATTTTAAAGTGCTCCCATCGGTCCCAGGGTAGGGTGGCTGATAGCTGGGAGCCCCCTGAGCACTGCCCCGGTGTTAGTTTCTGGAGAAATGCCCCCGTTGATTTGTTATGATTTTTTTTCCGCCGGCCGCCTGGTCGCCCTAATGCAAAGTCAATGGGAGTGAGGAGATAGAATATTTTTCAAAGTTTTTCACTCGGCCGTCTGGTCCCCTGACTCGAAAATTTTAAAGTGCTCCCATCGGTCCCAGGGTAGGGTGGCTGATAGCTGGGAGCCCCCTGAGCACTGCCCCGGTGTTAGTTTCTGGAGAAATGCCCCCGTTGATTTGTTATGATTTTTTTTCCGCCGGCCGCCTGGTCGCCCTAATGCAAAGTCAATGGGAGTGAGGAGATAGAATATTTTTCAAAGTTTTTCACTCGGCCGTCTGGTCCCCTGACTCGAAAATTTTAAAGTGCTCCCATCGGTCCCAGGGTAGGGTGGCTGATAGCTGGGAGCCCCCTGAGCACAGCCCCGGTGTTAGTTTCTGGAGAAATGCCCCCGTTGATTTGTTATGATTTTTTTTCCGCCGGCCGCCTGGTCGCCCTAATGCAAAGTCAATGGGAGTGAGGAGATAGAATATTTTTCAAAGTTTTTCACTCGGCCGTCTGGTCCCCTGACTCGAAAATTTTAAAGTGCTCCCATCGGTCCCGGGATAGGGTGGCTGATAGCTGGGAGCCTCCTGAGCACTGCCCCGGTGTTAGTTTCTGGAGAACTGCCCCCGTTGATTTGTTATGATCCGTAGTTGCCGGCCGGCCGCCCGGCATTGCTCTATCGGATGGAGCGTGGGCTGGCTATGGGAGATTTAGCGATTTTCGGAACCGGCCCCGATGGCCCCCCAAACCGGGTGGCCACGAGGTGGGACCCCCCTGAGCACTGCCCCGGTGTTAGTTTTCCGAGAAATGCCCCCGTTGATTTGTTATGATCCGTAGTTGCCGGCCGGCCGCCCGGCATTGCTCTATCGGATGGAGCGTGGGCTGGCTATGGGAGATTTAGCGATTTTCGGAACCGGCCCCGATCGCCCCCCAAACCGGGTGGCCACGAGGTGGGACCCCCCTGAGCACTGCCCCGGTGTTAGTTTTCGGAGAAATGCCCCCGTTGATTTGTTATGATCCGTAGTTGCCGGCCGGCCGCCCGGCATTGCTCTATCGGATGGAGCGTGGGCTGGCTATGGGAGATTTAGCGATTTTCGGAACCGGCCCCGATCGCCCCCCAAACCGGGTGGCCACGAGGTGGGACCCCCCTGAGCACTGCCCCGGTGTTAGTTTTCGGAGAAATGCCCCCGTTGATTTGTTATGATCCGTAGTTGCCGGCCGGCCGCCCGGCATTGCTCTATCGGATGGAGCGTGGGCTGGCTATGGGAGATTTAGCGATTTTCGGAACCGGCCCCGATCGCCCCCCAAACCGGGTGGCCACGAGGTGGGACCCCCCTGAGCACTGCCCCGGTGTTAGTTTTCGGAGAAATGCCCCCGTTGATTTGTTATGATCCGTAGTTGCCGGCCGGCCGCCCGGCATTGCTCTATCGGATGGAGCGTGGGCTGGCTATGGGAGATTTAGCGATTTTCGGAACCGGCCCCGATCGCCCCCCAAACCGGGTGGCCACGAGGTGGGACCCCCCTGAGCACTGCCCCGGTGTTAGTTTTCGGAGAAATGCCCCCGTTGATTTGTTATGATCCGTAGTTGCCGGCCGGCCGCCCGGCATTGCTCTATCGGATGGAGCGTGGGCTGGCTATGGGAGATTTAGCGATTTTCGGAACCGGCCCCGATCGCCCCCCAAACCGGGTGGCCACGAGGTGGGACCCCCCTGAGCACTGCCCCGGTGTTAGTTTTCGGAGAAATGCCCCCGTTGATTTGTTATGATCCGTAGTTGCCGGCCGGCCGCCCGGCATTGCTCTATCGGATGGAGCGTGGGCTGGCTATGGGAGATTTAGCGATTTTCGGAACCGGCCCCGATCGCCCCCCAAACCGGGTGGCCACGAGGTGGGACCCCCCTGAGCACTGCCCCGGTGTTAGTTTTCGGAGAAATGCCCCCGTTGATTTGTTACGATTATTTTTCGCCCAGGCGATGTGCCTTTTCATTTTGTTTTGCACTTTCCTTCATTCCTTGGTGCATGCTACCATCTAACGGACACATTTCGGTACTGCAGTTTGAAAGTAATTTCCCCGTCTAGGGATCTCTCAATGCCCTGGGCTGCGAAAGGAGGGCAAGGACACCCTATGTTCTCATGAGTGCAAAGCCCCCCCGGCTTCAAGGCATTCCAAAAGGAAAACCGGAGACACTGCTGTACACACACACACACACACACACACACACACACACACACACACACACACAGAGAGAGAGAGAGAGAGAGAGAGAGAGAGAGAGATAGAGAGAGAGTAGTCACACAGTGGAATAAACTCCCCAGCGATGTGGTAGAAGCTGAAAGTTGGGGAACATTGTGATGGTCTATATTTCTTGGCAGATAATAAAAGATGCTCTTATCATGCCTCCGTTGATGTGTTATGATCCATAGGTTGCCGGCCGCCCGGCATTGCTCTGATCGGATGGACCGTGGGCTGCCTATGGCAGAGTATGGGCGATTCTTCAGCCGGCCCCGATGGCCCCCCAAACCGGGTGGCCACGAGGTGGGACCCCCCTGAGCACTGCCCCGGTGTTAGTTTTCGGAGAAATGCCCCCGTTGATTTGTTATGATCCGTAGTTGCCGGCCGGCCGCCCGGCATTGCTCTATCGGATGGAGCGTGGGCTGGCTATGGGAGATTTAGCGATTTTCGGAACCGGCCCCGATCGCCCCCCAAACCGGGTGGCCACGAGGTGGGACCCCCCTGAGCACTGCCCCGGTGTTAGTTTTCGGAGAAATGCCCCCGTTGATTTGTTATGATCCGTAGTTGCCGGCCGGCCGCCCGGCATTGCTCTATCGGATGGAGCGTGGGCTGGCTATGGGAGATTTAGCGATTTTCGGAACCGGCCCCGATCGCCCCCCAAACCGGGTGGCCACGAGGTGGGACCCCCCTGAGCACTGCCCCGGTGTTAGTTTTCGGAGAAATGCCCCCGTTGATTTGTTACGATTATTTTTCGCCCAGGCGATGTGCCTTTTCATTTTGTTTTGCACTTTCCTTCATTCCTTGGTGCATGCTGCCATCTAACGGACACATTTCGGTACTGCAGTTTGAAAGTAATTTCCCCGTCTAGGGATCTCTCTCTCGTCTAGGGACACTGCTGTACACACACACACACACACACACACACACACACACACACACACACACACACACACACAGTGAGAGAGAGGGAGAGATAGAGAGAGAGAGAGGTGGAGAGGGAGAGAGAGGTGGAGATAGAGAGATGGAGATAGAGATGGAGATAGAGAGAGATGGAGATAGAGAGAGAGATGGAGATGGAGAGAGAGATGGTGATAGAGAGATAGAGATAGAGAGAGAGATGGTGATAGAGAGATGGAGATAGAGAGAGAGATGGTGATAGAGAGATGGAGATAGAGAGAGAGATGGTGACAGAGAGAGAGTCGTCACACTCTGGAACAAACTCCCCAGAAGCTGAAAGTTGGGGAACATTATGATGATCTTTATTTCTTGGCAGATAATAAATGATGATCTTACAGAGGGCGACTTACAACACCAGTGCAAACATACAGCGAAGGACAAGGCATCAATCGCGACAGAATCCCTTGAGTTAAAGCAGCAGATTCAGAATAACACACGTCAAAACAGACTGGAGACTAAAACGAGCACGAAAGGTGTCGAATATGTGGCCTCCTCTCGCTTGTAAACTCTCTCGTGTTCCTGTCGATGGGGTCGGCGGCTCGGGGCAGCGGCCTAGCAGCAGCAGGCAGGCCACCCGGCTGCCTGGGGCTGACCTCCGGGGCAGGCAGGCAGGCAGACCTCCAGGGCAGGCAGGCAGGCAGGCAGGCAGACCTCCAGGGCTAACAGGCTGACCTCCAGGGCTGGCAGGCTGACCTCCAGGGCTGGAAGGCAGGATGGCAGACCTCCAGGGCAGGCAGGCAGGCAGGCAGGCAGGCAGGCAGACCTCCAGGGCTGGCAGGGAGACCTCCAGGGCTGGCAGGCAGGCAGGCAGGGCTGTGTGGCTGGGGAGGGCAGGCTGGCAGGCAGGTAGGCCGTGCTGCTGCCAGGGCTGGAAGGCTGACCTCCAGGGCAGGCAGGCAGGCAGACCTCCAGGGCAGGCAGGCAGGTAGGCCGTGCTGCTGCCAGGGCTGGCAGGCTGACCTCCAGGGCAGGCAGGCAGGCAGGCAGACCTCCAGGGCTGGCAGGCTGACCTCCAGGGCAGGCAGGCAGGCAGGCAGGCAGACCTCCAGGGCTAACAGGCTGACCTCCAGGGCTGGCAGGCTGACCTCCAGGGCTGGAAGGCAGGATGGCAGACCTCCAGGGCAGGCAGGCAGGCAGGCAGGCAGGCAGGCAGACCTCCAGGGCTGGCAGGGAGACCTCCAGGGCTGGCAGGCAGGCAGGCAGGGCTGTGTGGCTGGGGAGGGCAGGCTGGCAGGCAGGTAGGCCGTGCTGCTGCCAGGGCTGGAAGGCTGACCTCCAGGGCAGGCAGGCAGGCAGACCTCCAGGGCAGGCAGGCAGGTAGGCCGTGCTGCTGCCAGGGCTGGCAGGCTGACCTCCAGGGCAGGCAGGCAGGCAGGCAGACCTCCAGGGCTGGCAGGCTGACCTCCAGGGCAGGCAGGCAGGCAGGCAGGCAGACCTCCAGGGCTAACAGGCTGACCTCCAGGGCTGGCAGGCTGACCTCCAGGGCTGGAAGGCAGGATGGCAGACCTCCAGGGCAGGCAGGCAGGCAGGCAGGCAGGCAGGCAGACCTCCAGGGCTGGCAGGGAGACCTCCAGGGCTGGCAGGCAGGCAGGCAGGGCTGTGTGGCTGGGGAGGGCAGGCTGGCAGGCAGGTAGGCCGTGCTGCTGCCAGGGCTGGAAGGCTGACCTCCAGGGCAGGCAGGCAGGCAGACCTCCAGGGCAGGCAGGCAGGTAGGCCGTGCTGCTGCCAGGGCTGGCAGGCTGACCTCCAGGGCAGGCAGGCAGGCAGGCAGACCTCCAGGGCTGGCAGGCTGACCTCCAGGGCAGGCAGGCAGGCAGGCAGGCAGACCTCCAGGGCTAACAGGCTGACCTCCAGGGCTGGCAGGCTGACCTCCAGGGCTGGAAGGCAGGATGGCAGACCTCCAGGGCAGGCAGGCAGGCAGGCAGGCAGGCAGGCAGACCTCCAGGGCTGGCAGGGAGACCTCCAGGGCTGGCAGGCAGGCAGGCAGGGCTGTGTGGCTGGGGAGGGCAGGCTGGCAGGCAGGTAGGCCGTGCTGCTGCCAGGGCTGGAAGGCTGACCTCCAGGGCAGGCAGGCAGGCAGACCTCCAGGGCAGGCAGGCAGGTAGGCCGTGCTGCTGCCAGGGCTGGCAGGCTGACCTCCAGGGCAGGCAGGCAGGCAGGCAGACCTCCAGGGCTGGCAGGCTGACCTCCAGGGCAGGCAGGCAGGCAGGCAGGCAGACCTCCAGGGCTAACAGGCTGACCTCCAGGGCTGGCAGGCTGACCTCCAGGGCTGGAAGGCAGGATGGCAGACCTCCAGGGCAGGCAGGCAGGCAGGCAGGCAGGCAGGCAGACCTCCAGGGCTGGCAGGGAGACCTCCAGGGCTGGCAGGCAGGCAGGCAGGGCTGTGTGGCTGGGGAGGGCAGGCTGGCAGGCAGGTAGGCCGTGCTGCTGCCAGGGCTGGAAGGCTGACCTCCAGGGCAGGCAGGCAGGCAGACCTCCAGGGCAGGCAGGCAGGTAGGCCGTGCTGCTGCCAGGGCTGGCAGGCTGACCTCCAGGGCAGGCAGGCAGGCAGGCAGACCTCCAGGGCTGGCAGGCTGACCTCCAGGGCAGGCAGGCAGGCAGGCAGGCAGACCTCCAGGGCTAACAGGCTGACCTCCAGGGCTGGCAGGCTGACCTCCAGGGCTGGAAGGCAGGATGGCAGACCTCCAGGGCAGGCAGGCAGGCAGGCAGGCAGGCAGGCAGACCTCCAGGGCTGGCAGGGAGACCTCCAGGGCTGGCAGGCAGGCAGGCAGGGCTGTGTGGCTGGGGAGGGCAGGCTGGCAGGCAGGTAGGCCGTGCTGCTGCCAGGGCTGGAAGGCTGACCTCCAGGGCAGGCAGGCAGGCAGACCTCCAGGGCAGGCAGGCAGGTAGGCCGTGCTGCTGCCAGGGCTGGCAGGCAGACCTCCAGGGCTAACAGGCTGACCTCCAGGGCAGGCAGGCAGACCTCCAGGGCAGGCAGTGCTGCTACCAGGGCTGGATAGCAGACCTCCAGGGCAGGCAGGCAGACCTCCAGGGCAGGCAGGCAGACCTCCAGGGCAGGCAGGCAGACCTCCAGGGCTGGATAGCAGACCTCCAGGGCTAACAGGCTGACCTCCAGGGCTAACAGGCAGGCAGGCAGACCTCCAGGGCTGGATAGCAGACCTCCAGGGCTAACAGGCTGACCTCCAGGCCAGGCAGTGCTGCTACCAGGGCAGGCAGGCAGACCTCCAGGGCAGGCAGTGCTGCTGCCAGGGCAGGCAGGCAGACCTCCAGGGCTGGATAGCAGACCTCCAGGGCTAACAGGCAGACCTCCAGGGCTGGATAGCAGACCTCCAGGGCTGGATAGCAGACCTCCAGGGCAGGCAGTGCTGCTACCAGGGCAGGCAGTGCTGCTGCCAGGGCAGGCAGGCAGACCTCCAGGGCAGGCAGTGCTGCTACCAGGGCTGGATAGCAGACCTCCAGGGCTGGATGGCAGGCAGGCAGACCTCCAGGGCTGGATAGCAGACCTCCAGGGCTAACAGGCAGACCTCCAGGGCAGGCAGGCAGACCTCCAGGGCAGGCAGGCAGACCTCCAGGGCTGGATAGCAGACCTCCAGGGCAGGCAGGCAGACCTCCAGGGCTGGATAGCAGACCTCCAGGGCTAACAGGCAGGCAGGCAGACCTCCAGGGCTGGATAGCAGACCTCCAGGGCAGGCAGTGCTGCTGCCAGGGCAGGCAGGCAGACCTCCAGGGCTGGATAGCAGACCTCCAGGGCAGGCAGTGCTGCTACCAGGGCTGGATAGCAGACCTCCAGGGCTGGATAGCAGACCTCCAGGGCAGGCAGGCAGACCTCCAGGGCTGGATAGCAGACCTCCAGGGCAGGCAGGCAGACCTCCAGGGCAGGCAGGCAGACCTCCAGGGCTAACAGGCTGACCTCCAGGGCAGGCAGGCAGACCTCCAGGGCTGGATAGCAGACCTCCAGGGCTAACAGGCAGACCTCCAGGGCTGGCAGGCTGACCTCCAGGGCAGGCAGTGCTGCTGCCAGGGCAGGCAGGCAGACCTCCAGGGCAGGCAGTGCTGCTGCCAGGGCAGGCAGGCAGACCTCCAGGGCTAACAGGCAGGCAGGCAGACCTCCAGGGCTGGATAGCAGACCTCCAGGGCAGGCAGGCAGACCTCCAGGGCAGGCAGGCAGACCTCCAGGGCTGGATAGCAGACCTCCAGGGCTAACAGGCAGACCTCCAGGGCTGGCAGGCTGACCTCCAGGGCAGGCAGTGCTGCTACCAGGGCAGGCAGTGCTGCTACCAGGGCTGGATAGCTGACCTCCAGGGCTAACAGGCAGACCTCCAGGGCAGGCAGGCAGACCTCCAGGGCAGGCAGTGCTGCTACCAGGGCTGGATAGCAGACCTCCAGGGCTAACAGGCAGACCTCCAGGGCTGGAAGGCAGGCAGTGCTGCTACCAGGGCAGGCAGGCTGTCCTCCAGGGCAGGCAGGCAGACCTCCAGGGCAGGCAGTGCTGCTACCAGGGCTGGATAGCAGACCTCCAGGGCAGGCAGGCAGACCTCCAGGGCTAACAGGCTGACCTCCAGGGCAGGCAGGCAGACCTCCAGGGCAGGCAGTGCTGCTACCAGGGCTGGATAGCAGACCTCCAGGGCAGGCAGGCAGACCTCCAGGGCAGGCAGGCAGACCTCCAGGGCAGGCAGGCAGACCTCCAGGGCTGGATAGCAGACCTCCAGGGCTAACAGGCTGACCTCCAGGGCTAACAGGCAGGCAGGCAGACCTCCAGGGCTGGATAGCAGACCTCCAGGGCTAACAGGCAGGCAGGCAGACCTCCAGGGCTAACAGGCAGACCTCCAGGGCAGGCAGGCAGACCTCCAGGGCAGGCAGGCAGACCTCCAGGGCTGGATAGCTGACCTCCAGGGCTAACAGGCAGACCTCCAGGGCTGGCAGGCTGACCTCCAGGGCAGGCAGTGCTGCTGCCAGGGCAGGCAGGCAGACCTCCAGGGCTAACAGGCAGGCAGGCAGACCTCCAGGGCTGGATAGCAGACCTCCAGGGCTAACAGGCTGACCTCCAGGCCAGGCAGTGCTGCTGCCAGGGCAGGCAGGCAGACCTCCAGGGCAGGCAGTGCTGCTACCAGGGCAGGCAGTGCTGCTACCAGGGCTGGAAGGCAGACCTCCAGGGCTAACAGGCAGACCTCCAGGGCAGGCAGGCAGACCTCCAGGGCAGGCAGGCAGACCTCCAGGGCTGGATAGCTGACCTCCAGGGCTAACAGGCAGACCTCCAGGGCTGGCAGGCTGACCTCCAGGGCAGGCAGTGCTGCTGCCAGGGCAGGCAGGCAGACCTCCAGGGCTAACAGGCAGGCAGGCAGACCTCCAGGGCTGGATAGCAGACCTCCAGGGCTAACAGGCAGGCAGGCAGACCTCCAGGGCTGGATAGCAGACCTCCAGGGCTAACAGGCTGACCTCCAGGGCTAACAGGCAGGCAGGCAGACCTCCAGGGCTGGATAGCAGACCTCCAGGGCTAACAGGCTGACCTCCAGGCCAGGCAGTGCTGCTGCCAGGGCAGGCAGGCAGACCTCCAGGGCAGGCAGTGCTGCTACCAGGGCAGGCAGTGCTGCTACCAGGGCTGGAAGGCAGACCTCCAGGGCTAACAGGCAGACCTCCAGGGCAGGCAGGCAGACCTCCAGGGCAGGCAGGCAGACCTCCAGGGCTGGATAGCTGACCTCCAGGGCTAACAGGCAGACCTCCAGGGCTGGCAGGCTGACCTCCAGGGCAGGCAGTGCTGCTGCCAGGGCAGGCAGGCAGACCTCCAGGGCTAACAGGCAGGCAGGCAGACCTCCAGGGCTGGATAGCAGACCTCCAGGGCTAACAGGCAGGCAGGCAGACCTCCAGGGCTAACAGGCAGACCTCCAGGGCAGGCAGGCAGACCTCCAGGGCAGGCAGGCAGACCTCCAGGGCTGGATAGCAGACCTCCAGGGCTAACAGGCAGACCTCCAGGGCTGGCAGGCTGACCTCCAGGGCAGGCAGTGCTGCTACCAGGGCAGGCAGTGCTGCTACCAGGGCTGGATAGCTGACCTCCAGGGCTAACAGGCAGACCTCCAGGGCAGGCAGGCAGACCTCCAGGGCAGGCAGTGCTGCTACCAGGGCTGGATAGCAGACCTCCAGGGCTAACAGGCAGACCTCCAGGGCTGGAAGGCAGGCAGTGCTGCTACCAGGGCAGGCAGGCTGTCCTCCAGGGCAGGCAGGCAGACCTCCAGGGCAGGCAGTGCTGCTACCAGGGCTGGATAGCAGACCTCCAGGGCAGGCAGGCAGACCTCCAGGGCTAACAGGCTGACCTCCAGGGCAGGCAGGCAGACCTCCAGGGCAGGCAGTGCTGCTACCAGGGCTGGATAGCAGACCTCCAGGGCAGGCAGGCAGACCTCCAGGGCAGGCAGGCAGACCTCCAGGGCAGGCAGGCAGACCTCCAGGGCTGGATAGCAGACCTCCAGGGCTAACAGGCTGACCTCCAGGGCTAACAGGCAGGCAGGCAGACCTCCAGGGCTGGATAGCAGACCTCCAGGGCTAACAGGCAGGCAGGCAGACCTCCAGGGCTAACAGGCAGACCTCCAGGGCAGGCAGGCAGACCTCCAGGGCAGGCAGGCAGACCTCCAGGGCTGGATAGCAGACCTCCAGGGCTAACAGGCAGACCTCCAGGGCTGGCAGGCTGACCTCCAGGGCAGGCAGTGCTGCTACCAGGGCAGGCAGTGCTGCTACCAGGGCTGGATAGCTGACCTCCAGGGCTAACAGGCAGACCTCCAGGGCAGGCAGGCAGACCTCCAGGGCAGGCAGTGCTGCTACCAGGGCTGGATAGCAGACCTCCAGGGCTAACAGGCAGACCTCCAGGGCTGGAAGGCAGGCAGTGCTGCTACCAGGGCAGGCAGGCTGTCCTCCAGGGCAGGCAGGCAGACCTCCAGGGCAGGCAGTGCTGCTACCAGGGCTGGATAGCAGACCTCCAGGGCAGGCAGGCAGACCTCCAGGGCTAACAGGCTGACCTCCAGGGCAGGCAGGCAGACCTCCAGGGCAGGCAGTGCTGCTACCAGGGCTGGATAGCAGACCTCCAGGGCAGGCAGGCAGACCTCCAGGGCAGGCAGGCAGACCTCCAGGGCAGGCAGGCAGACCTCCAGGGCTGGATAGCAGACCTCCAGGGCTAACAGGCTGACCTCCAGGGCTAACAGGCAGGCAGGCAGACCTCCAGGGCTGGATAGCAGACCTCCAGGGCTAACAGGCAGGCAGGCAGACCTCCAGGGCTAACAGGCAGACCTCCAGGGCAGGCAGGCAGACCTCCAGGGCAGGCAGGCAGACCTCCAGGGCTGGATAGCAGACCTCCAGGGCTAACAGGCAGACCTCCAGGGCTGGCAGGCTGACCTCCAGGGCAGGCAGTGCTGCTACCAGGGCAGGCAGTGCTGCTACCAGGGCTGGATAGCTGACCTCCAGGGCTAACAGGCAGACCTCCAGGGCAGGCAGGCAGACCTCCAGGGCAGGCAGTGCTGCTACCAGGGCTGGATAGCAGACCTCCAGGGCTAACAGGCAGACCTCCAGGGCTGGAAGGCAGGCAGTGCTGCTACCAGGGCAGGCAGGCTGTCCTCCAGGGCAGGCAGGCAGACCTCCAGGGCAGGCAGTGCTGCTACCAGGGCTGGATAGCAGACCTCCAGGGCAGGCAGGCAGACCTCCAGGGCTAACAGGCTGACCTCCAGGGCAGGCAGGCAGACCTCCAGGGCAGGCAGTGCTGCTACCAGGGCTGGATAGCAGACCTCCAGGGCAGGCAGGCAGACCTCCAGGGCAGGCAGGCAGACCTCCAGGGCAGGCAGGCAGACCTCCAGGGCTGGATAGCAGACCTCCAGGGCTAACAGGCTGACCTCCAGGGCTAACAGGCAGGCAGGCAGACCTCCAGGGCTGGATAGCAGACCTCCAGGGCTAACAGGCAGGCAGGCAGACCTCCAGGGCTAACAGGCAGACCTCCAGGGCAGGCAGGCAGACCTCCAGGGCAGGCAGGCAGACCTCCAGGGCTGGATAGCAGACCTCCAGGGCTAACAGGCAGACCTCCAGGGCTGGCAGGCTGACCTCCAGGGCAGGCAGTGCTGCTACCAGGGCAGGCAGTGCTGCTACCAGGGCTGGATAGCTGACCTCCAGGGCTAACAGGCAGACCTCCAGGGCAGGCAGGCAGACCTCCAGGGCAGGCAGTGCTGCTACCAGGGCTGGATAGCAGACCTCCAGGGCTAACAGGCAGACCTCCAGGGCTGGAAGGCAGGCAGTGCTGCTACCAGGGCAGGCAGGCTGTCCTCCAGGGCAGGCAGGCAGACCTCCAGGGCAGGCAGTGCTGCTACCAGGGCTGGA
>NW_027102696.1:125000-135000 GCF_036373705.1 Amia ocellicauda
CGCCTGGTCCCCTAACTCGAAAATTTTAAAGTGCTCCCATCGGTCCCGGGATAGGGTGGCTGATAGCTGGGAGCCCCCTGAGCACTGCCCCGGTGTTAGTTTTCGGAGAAATGCCTCCGTTGATTTGTTATGATTTTTTTTCCGCCGGCCGCCTGGTCGCCCTAATGTAAAGTCAATGGGAGTGAGGAGATAGAAAATTTTTCAAAGTTTTTCACCCGGCCACAAACGACTCCAAAACACACTGGGGCTGTGGCTGGGACTCTCACCAGGACTGCCCCCTACTTTATTTATGGATTAAAAAGCATTCTATATTAATTTTTCGATTTTTGGGACCCGGGACGCCTGGTCACCTAACTCCCCTTCTATCCCTATGGGGGGGGACGGGGACATCGAAAACGCTCCCATCGCTGCCGAGGCACGCTGCGGGGACTCTCCCTACCATCGCCCCATGCTTCCTTTGAAGAATATATGACGTTTTTCAATTTTCACCGACATTTGAAAATCAAAACTTCAGAACATTTCATAGTTATTCTCAATGGGTTGTCTAGGGGCACACATCTCTAAACTGGGGGAAATGCTCAAAATGATTAAAAAGAAAAACAATGCCCCCAGACCCGGGGGGCTGATAGCTGGGAGCCCCCTGAGCACAGCCCCGGTGTTAGTTTCTGGAGAAATGCCCCCGTTGATTTGTTATGATTTTTTTTCCGCCGGCCGCCTGGTCGCCCTAATGCAAAGTCAATGGGAGTGAGGAGATAGAATATTTTTCAAAGTTTTTCACTCGGCCGTCTGGTCCCCTGACTCGAAAATTTTAAAGTGCTCCCATCGGTCCCAGGGTAGGGTGGCTGATAGCTGGGAGCCCCCTGAGCACTGCCCCGGTGTTAGTTTCTGGAGAAATGCCCCCGTTGATTTGTTATGATTTTTTTTCCGCCGGCCGCCTGGTCGCCCTAATGCAAAGTCAATGGGAGTGAGGAGATAGAATATTTTTCAAAGTTTTTCACTCGGCCGTCTGGTCCCCTGACTCGAAAATTTTAAAGTGCTCCCATCGGTCCCAGGGTAGGGTGGCTGATAGCTGGGAGCCCCCTGAGCACTGCCCCGGTGTTAGTTTCTGGAGAAATGCCCCCGTTGATTTGTTATGATTTTTTTTCCGCCGGCCGCCTGGTCGCCCTAATGCAAAGTCAATGGGAGTGAGGAGATAGAATATTTTTCAAAGTTTTTCACTCGGCCGTCTGGTCCCCTGACTCGAAAATTTTAAAGTGCTCCCATCGGTCCCAGGGTAGGGTGGCTGATAGCTGGGAGCCCCCTGAGCACTGCCCCGGTGTTAGTTTCTGGAGAAATGCCCCCGTTGATTTGTTATGATTTTTTTTCCGCCGGCCGCCTGGTCGCCCTAATGCAAAGTCAATGGGAGTGAGGAGATAGAATATTTTTCAAAGTTTTTCACTCGGCCGTCTGGTCCCCTGACTCGAAAATTTTAAAGTGCTCCCATCGGTCCCAGGGTAGGGTGGCTGATAGCTGGGAGCCCCCTGAGCACTGCCCCGGTGTTAGTTTCTGGAGAAATGCCCCCGTTGATTTGTTATGATTTTTTTTCCGCCGGCCGCCTGGTCGCCCTAATGCAAAGTCAATGGGAGTGAGGAGATAGAATATTTTTCAAAGTTTTTCACTCGGCCGTCTGGTCCCCTGACTCGAAAATTTTAAAGTGCTCCCATCGGTCCCAGGGTAGGGTGGCTGATAGCTGGGAGCCCCCTGAGCACAGCCCCGGTGTTAGTTTCTGGAGAAATGCCCCCGTTGATTTGTTATGATTTTTTTTCCGCCGGCCGCCTGGTCGCCCTAATGCAAAGTCAATGGGAGTGAGGAGATAGAATATTTTTCAAAGTTTTTCACTCGGCCGTCTGGTCCCCTGACTCGAAAATTTTAAAGTGCTCCCATCGGTCCCGGGATAGGGTGGCTGATAGCTGGGAGCCTCCTGAGCACTGCCCCGGTGTTAGTTTCTGGAGAACTGCCCCCGTTGATTTGTTATGATCCGTAGTTGCCGGCCGGCCGCCCGGCATTGCTCTATCGGATGGAGCGTGGGCTGGCTATGGGAGATTTAGCGATTTTCGGAACCGGCCCCGATGGCCCCCCAAACCGGGTGGCCACGAGGTGGGACCCCCCTGAGCACTGCCCCGGTGTTAGTTTTCCGAGAAATGCCCCCGTTGATTTGTTATGATCCGTAGTTGCCGGCCGGCCGCCCGGCATTGCTCTATCGGATGGAGCGTGGGCTGGCTATGGGAGATTTAGCGATTTTCGGAACCGGCCCCGATCGCCCCCCAAACCGGGTGGCCACGAGGTGGGACCCCCCTGAGCACTGCCCCGGTGTTAGTTTTCGGAGAAATGCCCCCGTTGATTTGTTATGATCCGTAGTTGCCGGCCGGCCGCCCGGCATTGCTCTATCGGATGGAGCGTGGGCTGGCTATGGGAGATTTAGCGATTTTCGGAACCGGCCCCGATCGCCCCCCAAACCGGGTGGCCACGAGGTGGGACCCCCCTGAGCACTGCCCCGGTGTTAGTTTTCGGAGAAATGCCCCCGTTGATTTGTTATGATCCGTAGTTGCCGGCCGGCCGCCCGGCATTGCTCTATCGGATGGAGCGTGGGCTGGCTATGGGAGATTTAGCGATTTTCGGAACCGGCCCCGATCGCCCCCCAAACCGGGTGGCCACGAGGTGGGACCCCCCTGAGCACTGCCCCGGTGTTAGTTTTCGGAGAAATGCCCCCGTTGATTTGTTATGATCCGTAGTTGCCGGCCGGCCGCCCGGCATTGCTCTATCGGATGGAGCGTGGGCTGGCTATGGGAGATTTAGCGATTTTCGGAACCGGCCCCGATCGCCCCCCAAACCGGGTGGCCACGAGGTGGGACCCCCCTGAGCACTGCCCCGGTGTTAGTTTTCGGAGAAATGCCCCCGTTGATTTGTTATGATCCGTAGTTGCCGGCCGGCCGCCCGGCATTGCTCTATCGGATGGAGCGTGGGCTGGCTATGGGAGATTTAGCGATTTTCGGAACCGGCCCCGATCGCCCCCCAAACCGGGTGGCCACGAGGTGGGACCCCCCTGAGCACTGCCCCGGTGTTAGTTTTCGGAGAAATGCCCCCGTTGATTTGTTATGATCCGTAGTTGCCGGCCGGCCGCCCGGCATTGCTCTATCGGATGGAGCGTGGGCTGGCTATGGGAGATTTAGCGATTTTCGGAACCGGCCCCGATCGCCCCCCAAACCGGGTGGCCACGAGGTGGGACCCCCCTGAGCACTGCCCCGGTGTTAGTTTTCGGAGAAATGCCCCCGTTGATTTGTTACGATTATTTTTCGCCCAGGCGATGTGCCTTTTCATTTTGTTTTGCACTTTCCTTCATTCCTTGGTGCATGCTACCATCTAACGGACACATTTCGGTACTGCAGTTTGAAAGTAATTTCCCCGTCTAGGGATCTCTCAATGCCCTGGGCTGCGAAAGGAGGGCAAGGACACCCTATGTTCTCATGAGTGCAAAGCCCCCCCGGCTTCAAGGCATTCCAAAAGGAAAACCGGAGACACTGCTGTACACACACACACACACACACACACACACACACACACACACACACACACAGAGAGAGAGAGAGAGAGAGAGAGAGAGAGAGAGAGATAGAGAGAGAGTAGTCACACAGTGGAATAAACTCCCCAGCGATGTGGTAGAAGCTGAAAGTTGGGGAACATTGTGATGGTCTATATTTCTTGGCAGATAATAAAAGATGCTCTTATCATGCCTCCGTTGATGTGTTATGATCCATAGGTTGCCGGCCGCCCGGCATTGCTCTGATCGGATGGACCGTGGGCTGCCTATGGCAGAGTATGGGCGATTCTTCAGCCGGCCCCGATGGCCCCCCAAACCGGGTGGCCACGAGGTGGGACCCCCCTGAGCACTGCCCCGGTGTTAGTTTTCGGAGAAATGCCCCCGTTGATTTGTTATGATCCGTAGTTGCCGGCCGGCCGCCCGGCATTGCTCTATCGGATGGAGCGTGGGCTGGCTATGGGAGATTTAGCGATTTTCGGAACCGGCCCCGATCGCCCCCCAAACCGGGTGGCCACGAGGTGGGACCCCCCTGAGCACTGCCCCGGTGTTAGTTTTCGGAGAAATGCCCCCGTTGATTTCTTATGATCCGTAGTTGCCGGCCGGCCGCCCGGCATTGCTCTATCGGATGGAGCGTGGGCTGGCTATGGGAGATTTAGCGATTTTCGGAACCGGCCCCGATCGCCCCCCAAACCGGGTGGCCACGAGGTGGGACCCCCCTGAGCACTGCCCCGGTGTTAGTTTTCGGAGAAATGCCCCCGTTGATTTGTTACGATTATTTTTCGCCCAGGCGATGTGCCTTTTCATTTTGTTTTGCACTTTCCTTCATTCCTTGGTGCATGCTGCCATCTAACGGACACATTTCGGTACTGCAGTTTGAAAGTAATTTCCCCGTCTAGGGATCTCTCTCTCGTCTAGGGACACTGCTGTACACACACACACACACACACACACACACACACACACACACACACACACACACACACAGTGAGAGAGAGGGAGAGATAGAGAGAGAGAGAGGTGGAGAGGGAGAGAGAGGTGGAGATAGAGAGATGGAGATAGAGATGGAGATAGAGAGAGATGGAGATAGAGAGAGAGATGGAGATGGAGAGAGAGATGGTGATAGAGAGATAGAGATAGAGAGAGAGATGGTGATAGAGAGATGGAGATAGAGAGAGAGATGGTGATAGAGAGATGGAGATAGAGAGAGAGATGGTGACAGAGAGAGAGTCGTCACACTCTGGAACAAACTCCCCAGAAGCTGAAAGTTGGGGAACATTATGATGATCTTTATTTCTTGGCAGATAATAAATGATGATCTTACAGAGGGCGACTTACAACACCAGTGCAAACATACAGCGAAGGACAAGGCATCAATCGCGACAGAATCCCTTGAGTTAAAGCAGCAGATTCAGAATAACACACGTCAAAACAGACTGGAGACTAAAACGAGCACGAAAGGTGTCGAATATGTGGCCTCCTCTCGCTTGTAAACTCTCTCGTGTTCCTGTCGATGGGGTCGGCGGCTCGGGGCAGCGGCCTAGCAGCAGCAGGCAGGCCACCCGGCTGCCTGGGGCTGACCTCCGGGGCAGGCAGGCAGGCAGACCTCCAGGGCAGGCAGGCAGGCAGGCAGGCAGACCTCCAGGGCTAACAGGCTGACCTCCAGGGCTGGCAGGCTGACCTCCAGGGCTGGAAGGCAGGATGGCAGACCTCCAGGGCAGGCAGGCAGGCAGGCAGGCAGGCAGGCAGACCTCCAGGGCTGGCAGGGAGACCTCCAGGGCTGGCAGGCAGGCAGGCAGGGCTGTGTGGCTGGGGAGGGCAGGCTGGCAGGCAGGTAGGCCGTGCTGCTGCCAGGGCTGGAAGGCTGACCTCCAGGGCAGGCAGGCAGGCAGACCTCCAGGGCAGGCAGGCAGGTAGGCCGTGCTGCTGCCAGGGCTGGCAGGCTGACCTCCAGGGCAGGCAGGCAGGCAGGCAGACCTCCAGGGCTGGCAGGCTGACCTCCAGGGCAGGCAGGCAGGCAGGCAGGCAGACCTCCAGGGCTAACAGGCTGACCTCCAGGGCTGGCAGGCTGACCTCCAGGGCTGGAAGGCAGGATGGCAGACCTCCAGGGCAGGCAGGCAGGCAGGCAGGCAGGCAGGCAGACCTCCAGGGCTGGCAGGGAGACCTCCAGGGCTGGCAGGCAGGCAGGCAGGGCTGTGTGGCTGGGGAGGGCAGGCTGGCAGGCAGGTAGGCCGTGCTGCTGCCAGGGCTGGAAGGCTGACCTCCAGGGCAGGCAGGCAGGCAGACCTCCAGGGCAGGCAGGCAGGTAGGCCGTGCTGCTGCCAGGGCTGGCAGGCTGACCTCCAGGGCAGGCAGGCAGGCAGGCAGACCTCCAGGGCTGGCAGGCTGACCTCCAGGGCAGGCAGGCAGGCAGGCAGGCAGACCTCCAGGGCTAACAGGCTGACCTCCAGGGCTGGCAGGCTGACCTCCAGGGCTGGAAGGCAGGATGGCAGACCTCCAGGGCAGGCAGGCAGGCAGGCAGGCAGGCAGGCAGACCTCCAGGGCTGGCAGGGAGACCTCCAGGGCTGGCAGGCAGGCAGGCAGGGCTGTGTGGCTGGGGAGGGCAGGCTGGCAGGCAGGTAGGCCGTGCTGCTGCCAGGGCTGGAAGGCTGACCTCCAGGGCAGGCAGGCAGGCAGACCTCCAGGGCAGGCAGGCAGGTAGGCCGTGCTGCTGCCAGGGCTGGCAGGCTGACCTCCAGGGCAGGCAGGCAGGCAGGCAGACCTCCAGGGCTGGCAGGCTGACCTCCAGGGCAGGCAGGCAGGCAGGCAGGCAGACCTCCAGGGCTAACAGGCTGACCTCCAGGGCTGGCAGGCTGACCTCCAGGGCTGGAAGGCAGGATGGCAGACCTCCAGGGCAGGCAGGCAGGCAGGCAGGCAGGCAGGCAGACCTCCAGGGCTGGCAGGGAGACCTCCAGGGCTGGCAGGCAGGCAGGCAGGGCTGTGTGGCTGGGGAGGGCAGGCTGGCAGGCAGGTAGGCCGTGCTGCTGCCAGGGCTGGAAGGCTGACCTCCAGGGCAGGCAGGCAGGCAGACCTCCAGGGCAGGCAGGCAGGTAGGCCGTGCTGCTGCCAGGGCTGGCAGGCTGACCTCCAGGGCAGGCAGGCAGGCAGGCAGACCTCCAGGGCTGGCAGGCTGACCTCCAGGGCAGGCAGGCAGGCAGGCAGGCAGACCTCCAGGGCTAACAGGCTGACCTCCAGGGCTGGCAGGCTGACCTCCAGGGCTGGAAGGCAGGATGGCAGACCTCCAGGGCAGGCAGGCAGGCAGGCAGGCAGGCAGGCAGACCTCCAGGGCTGGCAGGGAGACCTCCAGGGCTGGCAGGCAGACCTCCAGGGCAGGCAGGCAGACCTCCAGGGCTGGATAGCTGACCTCCAGGGCTAACAGGCAGACCTCCAGGGCTGGCAGGCTGACCTCCAGGGCAGGCAGTGCTGCTGCCAGGGCAGGCAGGCAGACCTCCAGGGCTAACAGGCAGGCAGGCAGACCTCCAGGGCTGGATAGCAGACCTCCAGGGCTAACAGGCAGGCAGGCAGACCTCCAGGGCAGGCAGGCAGACCTCCAGGGCAGGCAGTGCTGCTACCAGGGCTGGATAGCAGACCTCCAGGGCTAACAGGCAGACCTCCAGGGCTGGAAGGCAGGCAGTGCTGCTACCAGGGCAGGCAGGCTGTCCTCCAGGGCAGGCAGGCAGACCTCCAGGGCAGGCAGTGCTGCTACCAGGGCTGGATAGCAGACCTCCAGGGCAGGCAGGCAGACCTCCAGGGCTAACAGGCTGACCTCCAGGGCAGGCAGGCAGACCTCCAGGGCAGGCAGTGCTGCTACCAGGGCTGGATAGCAGACCTCCAGGGCAGGCAGGCAGACCTCCAGGGCAGGCAGGCAGACCTCCAGGGCAGGCAGGCAGACCTCCAGGGCTGGATAGCAGACCTCCAGGGCTAACAGGCTGACCTCCAGGGCTAACAGGCAGGCAGGCAGACCTCCAGGGCTGGATAGCAGACCTCCAGGGCTAACAGGCAGGCAGGCAGACCTCCAGGGCTAACAGGCAGACCTCCAGGGCAGGCAGGCAGACCTCCAGGGCAGGCAGGCAGACCTCCAGGGCTGGATAGCAGACCTCCAGGGCTAACAGGCAGACCTCCAGGGCTGGCAGGCTGACCTCCAGGGCAGGCAGTGCTGCTACCAGGGCAGGCAGTGCTGCTACCAGGGCTGGATAGCTGACCTCCAGGGCTAACAGGCAGACCTCCAGGGCAGGCAGGCAGACCTCCAGGGCAGGCAGTGCTGCTACCAGGGCTGGATAGCAGACCTCCAGGGCTAACAGGCAGACCTCCAGGGCTGGAAGGCAGGCAGTGCTGCTACCAGGGCAGGCAGGCTGTCCTCCAGGGCAGGCAGGCAGACCTCCAGGGCAGGCAGTGCTGCTACCAGGGCTGGATAGCAGACCTCCAGGGCAGGCAGGCAGACCTCCAGGGCTAACAGGCTGACCTCCAGGGCAGGCAGGCAGACCTCCAGGGCAGGCAGTGCTGCTACCAGGGCTGGATAGCAGACCTCCAGGGCAGGCAGGCAGACCTCCAGGGCAGGCAGGCAGACCTCCAGGGCAGGCAGGCAGACCTCCAGGGCTGGATAGCAGACCTCCAGGGCTAACAGGCTGACCTCCAGGGCTAACAGGCAGGCAGGCAGACCTCCAGGGCTGGATAGCAGACCTCCAGGGCTAACAGGCAGGCAGGCAGACCTCCAGGGCTAACAGGCAGACCTCCAGGGCAGGCAGGCAGACCTCCAGGGCAGGCAGGCAGACCTCCAGGGCTGGATAGCAGACCTCCAGGGCTAACAGGCAGACCTCCAGGGCTGGCAGGCTGACCTCCAGGGCAGGCAGTGCTGCTACCAGGGCAGGCAGTGCTGCTACCAGGGCTGGATAGCTGACCTCCAGGGCTAACAGGCAGACCTCCAGGGCAGGCAGGCAGACCTCCAGGGCAGGCAGTGCTGCTACCAGGGCTGGATAGCAGACCTCCAGGGCTAACAGGCAGACCTCCAGGGCTGGAAGGCAGGCAGTGCTGCTACCAGGGCAGGCAGGCTGTCCTCCAGGGCAGGCAGGCAGACCTCCAGGGCAGGCAGTGCTGCTACCAGGGCTGGATAGCAGACCTCCAGGGCAGGCAGGCAGACCTCCAGGGCTAACAGGCTGACCTCCAGGGCAGGCAGGCAGACCTCCAGGGCAGGCAGTGCTGCTACCAGGGCTGGATAGCAGACCTCCAGGGCAGGCAGGCAGACCTCCAGGGCAGGCAGGCAGACCTCCAGGGCAGGCAGGCAGACCTCCAGGGCTGGATAGCAGACCTCCAGGGCTAACAGGCTGACCTCCAGGGCTAACAGGCAGGCAGGCAGACCTCCAGGGCTGGATAGCAGACCTCCAGGGCTAACAGGCTGACCTCCAGGCCAGGCAGTGCTGCTACCAGGGCAGGCAGGCAGACCTCCAGGGCAGGCAGTGCTGCTGCCAGGGCAGGCAGGCAGACCTCCAGGGCTGGATAGCAGACCTCCAGGGCTAACAGGCAGACCTCCAGGGCTGGATAGCAGACCTCCAGGGCTGGATAGCAGACCTCCAGGGCAGGCAGTGCTGCTACCAGGGCAGGCAGTGCTGCTGCCAGGGCAGGCAGGCAGACCTCCAGGGCAGGCAGTGCTGCTACCAGGGCTGGATAGCAGACCTCCAGGGCTGGATGGCAGGCAGGCAGACCTCCAGGGCTGGATAGCAGACCTCCAGGGCTAACAGGCAGACCTCCAGGGCAGGCAGGCAGACCTCCAGGGCAGGCAGGCAGACCTCCAGGGCTGGATAGCAGACCTCCAGGGCAGGCAGTGCTGCTACCAGGGCTGGATAGCAGACCTCCAGGGCAGGATAGCAGACCTCCAGGGCTGGATGGCAGGCAGGCAGACCTCCAGGGCAGGCAGGCAGACCTCCAGGGCTGGATAGCAGACCTCCAGGGCTAACAGGCAGGCAGGCAGACCTCCAGGGCTGGATAGCAGACCTCCAGGGCTAACAGGCAGGCAGGCAGACCTCCAGGGCTGGATAGCAGACCTCCAGGGCAGGCAGTGCTGCTACCAGGGCAGGCAGTGCTGCTACCAGGGCTGGAAGGCAGACCTCCAGGGCAGGCAGTGCTGCTACCAGGGCTGGATAGCAGACCTCCAGGGCTGGATAGCAGACCTCCAGGGCAGGCAGGCAGACCTCCAGGGCTGGATAGCAGACCTCCAGGGCTGGCAGGCAGGCAGGCAGACCTCCAGGGCTGGATAGCAGACCTCCAGGGCAGGATAGCAGACCTCCAGGGCTGGATGGCAGGCAGGCAGACCTCCAGGGCTGGATAGCAGACCTCCAGGGCTGGCAGGCAGACCTCCAGGGCTGGATAGCAGACCTCCAGGGCTGGCAGGCT
>NW_027102696.1:145000-160000 GCF_036373705.1 Amia ocellicauda
GAACCGTCTGCCTGAACACCGGTGAACAAACACCGGCCCGCAGGGGCCCTCCCCGGGCGGACCAAGATGGCCCATCGATCAGTGCTGGTTGTTTTATGTGTGTGTGTGTGTGTGTGTGTCCGCAGCCGGGGGCAAAGACGGCCTGTCGCGCAACACGGAGGTTATATGTCAGAGCCCGTACGCCCCCCGCACTCACCCTTAAAGGCCGGGACAGCCCTTGGGGTTCCTGCCGGGGGCGGGCAGCATACATATTCCGTCTCGTGGCAGCCACCGGAGATATGTCAGAGCCCGTACGCCCCCCGCACTCACCCTTAAAGGCCGGGACAGCCCTTGGGGTTCCTGCCGGGGGGCGGGCAGCATACATATGTCCGTTCCGTGGGAGCCACCGGAGATATGTCAGAGCCCGTACGCCCCCCGCACTCACCCTTAAAGGCCCGCAAGCCCTTGGGGTTCCTGCCGGGGGCGGGCAGCATACATATGTCCGTTCCGTGGGAGCCACCGGAGATATGTCAGAGCCCGTACGCCCCCCGCACTCACCCTTAAAGGCCCGCAAGCCCTTGGGGTTCCTGCCGGGGGCGGGCAGCATACATATGTCCGTTCCGTGTGAGCCACCGGAGATATGTCAGAGCCCGTACGCCCCCCGCACTCACCCTTAAAGGCCCGCAAGCCCTTGGGGTTCCTGCCGGGGGCGGGCAGCATACATATGTCCGTTCCGTGGGAGCCACCGGAGATATGTCAGAGCCCGTACGCCCCCCGCACTCACCCTTAAAGGCCCGCAAGCCCTTGGGGTTCCTGCCGGGGGCGGGCAGCATACATATGTCCGTTCCGTGGGAACCACCGGGGAGATGTCAGAGCCCGTGAAACCCCGAAAGACAGACCCTTAAAGGCCCGCAAGCCCTTGGGGTGAACGTCTGGGGCGGGCAGCATACATACACCCCGGTCGGGAACCACAGGGAGGTGAGGTCAGAGCCCGTGAAACCCCGAAAGACAGACCCTTAAAGGCCCGCAAGCCCTTGGGGTGAACGTCTGGGGCGGGCAGCATACACACTCTCCACGGCGGGCCGCGAAGACTTAGCGGGCGCAGCCGCCGGAGCGGGCCGCCGACGAGGCCTGAAACGCGGGGTGCGGCCGGGACCGTTCCCCCCCTTGCATTTCGCTGGATGATCAGACAGTCGCAAAGAACCGTCTGAAAATCCCGGGCCAAGTCCAGAAAGTGTCCGTAAAAGAGCTAGCGGGGCCCAGCCACTTTCCTCCAGCAAGTGCCCTTAGCTCAGTTTTGACCTCTCTCATTGCACTAAGTGTCTTCAAAAACCCAGTTCCTGTATTTCCCCCGGCACCGTAGAGAAATGCTGACAGCCTGGAACACTGTGGCGGCTGCACACGGCACTCCCATGCCCGCCGCGAGCAGCCTAGCCCCGCCTCAGACCCGCGAGAACCGCCCATCGGCACACGGCCCGCTGTGCGCCCGAGCCGTTTGGTGTAAAAACTGTCCAAAAGTGGTTTCGACCACTTAGGAACATCGTAGAGACTCGAAATAAAAAGGATTTTGTTGGAAAAGCGATTCTGAGGAAGGCTGTGTTAAAATTAATTTCGGGAAATGTCGTTTACCCCCCCCCAAATGGCTCCGAAGTACCCCCCCCCCACCCCCCCCCTAAAAAACCGTGTTCCGGGGGTTTTTCGAGAAAACAAACACACGGGGTATATAGAGGGGACTGAGACGAATCGAATGACGTGCTTTGCAAAGAAATCGGGGGCTCACAGCCCCCCCAGGAGAGGTTCAAAAGTCGGAGGACTGGTCACCTAACTCCCATTGAAGTCAATGGGGGAAAAATGAAAACTGTCAAAAAGGCTTAAAATGGTTCAAAAACCCACTGGGGCAGTAGATAATCATCCTATTTGAATTTTAAAAGTCTTAGTTTGGCGAAAAAATACCTTTTAATAATTGTTTTAGGGGTCAGAAAAATCAGCTCCGGCTGCCTGGTCACCTAGGGGAGATAGAAAATTTTTCTAAGTTTTTCACTCGGCCGCCTGGTCCCCTAACTCGAAAATTTTAAAGTGCTCCCATCGGTCCCGGGATAGGGTGGCTGATAGCTGGGAGCCCCCTGAGCACTGCCCCGGTGTTAGTTTTCGGAGAAATGCCCCCGTTGATTTGTTATGATTTTTTTTCCGCCGGCCGCCTGGTCGCCCTAATGCAAAGTCAATGGGAGTGAGGAGATAGAAAATTTTTCAAAGTTTTTCACTCGGCCGCCTGGTCCCCTAACTCGAAAATTTTAAAGTGCTCCCATCGGTCCCGGGATAGGGTGGCTGATAGCTGGGAGCCCCCTGAGCACTGCCCCGGTGTTAGTTTTCGGAGAAATGCCTCCGTTGATTTGTTATGATTTTTTTTCCGCCGGCCGCCTGGTCGCCCTAATGTAAAGTCAATGGGAGTGAGGAGATAGAAAATTTTTCAAAGTTTTTCACCCGGCCACAAACGACTCCAAAACACACTGGGGCTGTGGCTGGGACTCTCACCAGGACTGCCCCCTACTTTATTTATGGATTAAAAAGCATTCTATATTAATTTTTCGATTTTTGGGACCCGGGACGCCTGGTCACCTAACTCCCCTTCTATCCCTATGGGGGGGGACGGGGACATCGAAAACGCTCCCATCGCTGCCGAGGCACGCTGCGGGGACTCTCCCTACCATCGCCCCATGCTTCCTTTGAAGAATATATGACGTTTTTCAATTTTCACCGACATTTGAAAATCAAAACTTCAGAACATTTCATAGTTATTCTCAATGGGTTGTCTAGGGGCACACATCTCTAAACTGGGGGAAATGCTCAAAATGATTAAAAAGAAAAACAATGCCCCCAGACCCGGGGGGCTGATAGCTGGGAGCCCCCTGAGCACAGCCCCGGTGTTAGTTTCTGGAGAAATGCCCCCGTTGATTTGTTATGATTTTTTTTCCGCCGGCCGCCTGGTCGCCCTAATGCAAAGTCAATGGGAGTGAGGAGATAGAATATTTTTCAAAGTTTTTCACTCGGCCGTCTGGTCCCCTGACTCGAAAATTTTAAAGTGCTCCCATCGGTCCCAGGGTAGGGTGGCTGATAGCTGGGAGCCCCCTGAGCACTGCCCCGGTGTTAGTTTCTGGAGAAATGCCCCCGTTGATTTGTTATGATTTTTTTTCCGCCGGCCGCCTGGTCGCCCTAATGCAAAGTCAATGGGAGTGAGGAGATAGAATATTTTTCAAAGTTTTTCACTCGGCCGTCTGGTCCCCTGACTCGAAAATTTTAAAGTGCTCCCATCGGTCCCAGGGTAGGGTGGCTGATAGCTGGGAGCCCCCTGAGCACTGCCCCGGTGTTAGTTTCTGGAGAAATGCCCCCGTTGATTTGTTATGATTTTTTTTCCGCCGGCCGCCTGGTCGCCCTAATGCAAAGTCAATGGGAGTGAGGAGATAGAATATTTTTCAAAGTTTTTCACTCGGCCGTCTGGTCCCCTGACTCGAAAATTTTAAAGTGCTCCCATCGGTCCCAGGGTAGGGTGGCTGATAGCTGGGAGCCCCCTGAGCACTGCCCCGGTGTTAGTTTCTGGAGAAATGCCCCCGTTGATTTGTTATGATTTTTTTTCCGCCGGCCGCCTGGTCGCCCTAATGCAAAGTCAATGGGAGTGAGGAGATAGAATATTTTTCAAAGTTTTTCACTCGGCCGTCTGGTCCCCTGACTCGAAAATTTTAAAGTGCTCCCATCGGTCCCAGGGTAGGGTGGCTGATAGCTGGGAGCCCCCTGAGCACTGCCCCGGTGTTAGTTTCTGGAGAAATGCCCCCGTTGATTTGTTATGATTTTTTTTCCGCCGGCCGCCTGGTCGCCCTAATGCAAAGTCAATGGGAGTGAGGAGATAGAATATTTTTCAAAGTTTTTCACTCGGCCGTCTGGTCCCCTGACTCGAAAATTTTAAAGTGCTCCCATCGGTCCCAGGGTAGGGTGGCTGATAGCTGGGAGCCCCCTGAGCACAGCCCCGGTGTTAGTTTCTGGAGAAATGCCCCCGTTGATTTGTTATGATTTTTTTTCCGCCGGCCGCCTGGTCGCCCTAATGCAAAGTCAATGGGAGTGAGGAGATAGAATATTTTTCAAAGTTTTTCACTCGGCCGTCTGGTCCCCTGACTCGAAAATTTTAAAGTGCTCCCATCGGTCCCGGGATAGGGTGGCTGATAGCTGGGAGCCTCCTGAGCACTGCCCCGGTGTTAGTTTCTGGAGAACTGCCCCCGTTGATTTGTTATGATCCGTAGTTGCCGGCCGGCCGCCCGGCATTGCTCTATCGGATGGAGCGTGGGCTGGCTATGGGAGATTTAGCGATTTTCGGAACCGGCCCCGATGGCCCCCCAAACCGGGTGGCCACGAGGTGGGACCCCCCTGAGCACTGCCCCGGTGTTAGTTTTCCGAGAAATGCCCCCGTTGATTTGTTATGATCCGTAGTTGCCGGCCGGCCGCCCGGCATTGCTCTATCGGATGGAGCGTGGGCTGGCTATGGGAGATTTAGCGATTTTCGGAACCGGCCCCGATCGCCCCCCAAACCGGGTGGCCACGAGGTGGGACCCCCCTGAGCACTGCCCCGGTGTTAGTTTTCGGAGAAATGCCCCCGTTGATTTGTTATGATCCGTAGTTGCCGGCCGGCCGCCCGGCATTGCTCTATCGGATGGAGCGTGGGCTGGCTATGGGAGATTTAGCGATTTTCGGAACCGGCCCCGATCGCCCCCCAAACCGGGTGGCCACGAGGTGGGACCCCCCTGAGCACTGCCCCGGTGTTAGTTTTCGGAGAAATGCCCCCGTTGATTTGTTATGATCCGTAGTTGCCGGCCGGCCGCCCGGCATTGCTCTATCGGATGGAGCGTGGGCTGGCTATGGGAGATTTAGCGATTTTCGGAACCGGCCCCGATCGCCCCCCAAACCGGGTGGCCACGAGGTGGGACCCCCCTGAGCACTGCCCCGGTGTTAGTTTTCGGAGAAATGCCCCCGTTGATTTGTTATGATCCGTAGTTGCCGGCCGGCCGCCCGGCATTGCTCTATCGGATGGAGCGTGGGCTGGCTATGGGAGATTTAGCGATTTTCGGAACCGGCCCCGATCGCCCCCCAAACCGGGTGGCCACGAGGTGGGACCCCCCTGAGCACTGCCCCGGTGTTAGTTTTCGGAGAAATGCCCCCGTTGATTTGTTATGATCCGTAGTTGCCGGCCGGCCGCCCGGCATTGCTCTATCGGATGGAGCGTGGGCTGGCTATGGGAGATTTAGCGATTTTCGGAACCGGCCCCGATCGCCCCCCAAACCGGGTGGCCACGAGGTGGGACCCCCCTGAGCACTGCCCCGGTGTTAGTTTTCGGAGAAATGCCCCCGTTGATTTGTTATGATCCGTAGTTGCCGGCCGGCCGCCCGGCATTGCTCTATCGGATGGAGCGTGGGCTGGCTATGGGAGATTTAGCGATTTTCGGAACCGGCCCCGATCGCCCCCCAAACCGGGTGGCCACGAGGTGGGACCCCCCTGAGCACTGCCCCGGTGTTAGTTTTCGGAGAAATGCCCCCGTTGATTTGTTACGATTATTTTTCGCCCAGGCGATGTGCCTTTTCATTTTGTTTTGCACTTTCCTTCATTCCTTGGTGCATGCTACCATCTAACGGACACATTTCGGTACTGCAGTTTGAAAGTAATTTCCCCGTCTAGGGATCTCTCAATGCCCTGGGCTGCGAAAGGAGGGCAAGGACACCCTATGTTCTCATGAGTGCAAAGCCCCCCCGGCTTCAAGGCATTCCAAAAGGAAAACCGGAGACACTGCTGTACACACACACACACACACACACACACACACACACACACACACACACACAGAGAGAGAGAGAGAGAGAGAGAGAGAGAGAGAGATAGAGAGAGAGTAGTCACACAGTGGAATAAACTCCCCAGCGATGTGGTAGAAGCTGAAAGTTGGGGAACATTGTGATGGTCTATATTTCTTGGCAGATAATAAAAGATGCTCTTATCATGCCTCCGTTGATGTGTTATGATCCATAGGTTGCCGGCCGCCCGGCATTGCTCTGATCGGATGGACCGTGGGCTGCCTATGGCAGAGTATGGGCGATTCTTCAGCCGGCCCCGATGGCCCCCCAAACCGGGTGGCCACGAGGTGGGACCCCCCTGAGCACTGCCCCGGTGTTAGTTTTCGGAGAAATGCCCCCGTTGATTTGTTATGATCCGTAGTTGCCGGCCGGCCGCCCGGCATTGCTCTATCGGATGGAGCGTGGGCTGGCTATGGGAGATTTAGCGATTTTCGGAACCGGCCCCGATCGCCCCCCAAACCGGGTGGCCACGAGGTGGGACCCCCCTGAGCACTGCCCCGGTGTTAGTTTTCGGAGAAATGCCCCCGTTGATTTCTTATGATCCGTAGTTGCCGGCCGGCCGCCCGGCATTGCTCTATCGGATGGAGCGTGGGCTGGCTATGGGAGATTTAGCGATTTTCGGAACCGGCCCCGATCGCCCCCCAAACCGGGTGGCCACGAGGTGGGACCCCCCTGAGCACTGCCCCGGTGTTAGTTTTCGGAGAAATGCCCCCGTTGATTTGTTACGATTATTTTTCGCCCAGGCGATGTGCCTTTTCATTTTGTTTTGCACTTTCCTTCATTCCTTGGTGCATGCTGCCATCTAACGGACACATTTCGGTACTGCAGTTTGAAAGTAATTTCCCCGTCTAGGGATCTCTCTCTCGTCTAGGGACACTGCTGTACACACACACACACACACACACACACACACACACACACACACACACACACACACACAGTGAGAGAGAGGGAGAGATAGAGAGAGAGAGAGGTGGAGAGGGAGAGAGAGGTGGAGATAGAGAGATGGAGATAGAGATGGAGATAGAGAGAGATGGAGATAGAGAGAGAGATGGAGATGGAGAGAGAGATGGTGATAGAGAGATAGAGATAGAGAGAGAGATGGTGATAGAGAGATGGAGATAGAGAGAGAGATGGTGATAGAGAGATGGAGATAGAGAGAGAGATGGTGACAGAGAGAGAGTCGTCACACTCTGGAACAAACTCCCCAGAAGCTGAAAGTTGGGGAACATTATGATGATCTTTATTTCTTGGCAGATAATAAATGATGATCTTACAGAGGGCGACTTACAACACCAGTGCAAACATACAGCGAAGGACAAGGCATCAATCGCGACAGAATCCCTTGAGTTAAAGCAGCAGATTCAGAATAACACACGTCAAAACAGACTGGAGACTAAAACGAGCACGAAAGGTGTCGAATATGTGGCCTCCTCTCGCTTGTAAACTCTCTCGTGTTCCTGTCGATGGGGTCGGCGGCTCGGGGCAGCGGCCTAGCAGCAGCAGGCAGGCCACCCGGCTGCCTGGGGCTGACCTCCGGGGCAGGCAGGCAGGCAGACCTCCAGGGCAGGCAGGCAGGCAGGCAGGCAGACCTCCAGGGCTAACAGGCTGACCTCCAGGGCTGGCAGGCTGACCTCCAGGGCTGGAAGGCAGGATGGCAGACCTCCAGGGCAGGCAGGCAGGCAGGCAGGCAGGCAGGCAGACCTCCAGGGCTGGCAGGGAGACCTCCAGGGCTGGCAGGCAGGCAGGCAGGGCTGTGTGGCTGGGGAGGGCAGGCTGGCAGGCAGGTAGGCCGTGCTGCTGCCAGGGCTGGAAGGCTGACCTCCAGGGCAGGCAGGCAGGCAGACCTCCAGGGCAGGCAGGCAGGTAGGCCGTGCTGCTGCCAGGGCTGGCAGGCTGACCTCCAGGGCAGGCAGGCAGGCAGGCAGACCTCCAGGGCTGGCAGGCTGACCTCCAGGGCAGGCAGGCAGGCAGGCAGGCAGACCTCCAGGGCTAACAGGCTGACCTCCAGGGCTGGCAGGCTGACCTCCAGGGCTGGAAGGCAGGATGGCAGACCTCCAGGGCAGGCAGGCAGGCAGGCAGGCAGGCAGGCAGACCTCCAGGGCTGGCAGGGAGACCTCCAGGGCTGGCAGGCAGGCAGGCAGGGCTGTGTGGCTGGGGAGGGCAGGCTGGCAGGCAGGTAGGCCGTGCTGCTGCCAGGGCTGGAAGGCTGACCTCCAGGGCAGGCAGGCAGGCAGACCTCCAGGGCAGGCAGGCAGGTAGGCCGTGCTGCTGCCAGGGCTGGCAGGCTGACCTCCAGGGCAGGCAGGCAGGCAGGCAGACCTCCAGGGCTGGCAGGCTGACCTCCAGGGCAGGCAGGCAGGCAGGCAGGCAGACCTCCAGGGCTAACAGGCTGACCTCCAGGGCTGGCAGGCTGACCTCCAGGGCTGGAAGGCAGGATGGCAGACCTCCAGGGCAGGCAGGCAGGCAGGCAGGCAGGCAGGCAGACCTCCAGGGCTGGCAGGGAGACCTCCAGGGCTGGCAGGCAGGCAGGCAGGGCTGTGTGGCTGGGGAGGGCAGGCTGGCAGGCAGGTAGGCCGTGCTGCTGCCAGGGCTGGAAGGCTGACCTCCAGGGCAGGCAGGCAGGCAGACCTCCAGGGCAGGCAGGCAGGTAGGCCGTGCTGCTGCCAGGGCTGGCAGGCTGACCTCCAGGGCAGGCAGGCAGGCAGGCAGACCTCCAGGGCTGGCAGGCTGACCTCCAGGGCAGGCAGGCAGGCAGGCAGGCAGACCTCCAGGGCTAACAGGCTGACCTCCAGGGCTGGCAGGCTGACCTCCAGGGCTGGAAGGCAGGATGGCAGACCTCCAGGGCAGGCAGGCAGGCAGGCAGGCAGGCAGGCAGACCTCCAGGGCTGGCAGGGAGACCTCCAGGGCTGGCAGGCAGGCAGGCAGGGCTGTGTGGCTGGGGAGGGCAGGCTGGCAGGCAGGTAGGCCGTGCTGCTGCCAGGGCTGGAAGGCTGACCTCCAGGGCAGGCAGGCAGGCAGACCTCCAGGGCAGGCAGGCAGGTAGGCCGTGCTGCTGCCAGGGCTGGCAGGCTGACCTCCAGGGCAGGCAGGCAGGCAGGCAGACCTCCAGGGCTGGCAGGCTGACCTCCAGGGCAGGCAGGCAGGCAGGCAGGCAGACCTCCAGGGCTAACAGGCTGACCTCCAGGGCTGGCAGGCTGACCTCCAGGGCTGGAAGGCAGGATGGCAGACCTCCAGGGCAGGCAGGCAGGCAGGCAGGCAGGCAGGCAGACCTCCAGGGCTGGCAGGGAGACCTCCAGGGCTGGCAGGCAGGCAGGCAGGGCTGTGTGGCTGGGGAGGGCAGGCTGGCAGGCAGGTAGGCCGTGCTGCTGCCAGGGCTGGAAGGCTGACCTCCAGGGCAGGCAGGCAGGCAGACCTCCAGGGCAGGCAGGCAGGTAGGCCGTGCTGCTGCCAGGGCTGGCAGGCTGACCTCCAGGGCAGGCAGGCAGGCAGGCAGACCTCCAGGGCTGGCAGGCTGACCTCCAGGGCAGGCAGGCAGGCAGGCAGGCAGACCTCCAGGGCTAACAGGCTGACCTCCAGGGCTGGCAGGCTGACCTCCAGGGCTGGAAGGCAGGATGGCAGACCTCCAGGGCAGGCAGGCAGGCAGGCAGGCAGGCAGGCAGACCTCCAGGGCTGGCAGGGAGACCTCCAGGGCTGGCAGGCAGGCAGGCAGGGCTGTGTGGCTGGGGAGGGCAGGCTGGCAGGCAGGTAGGCCGTGCTGCTGCCAGGGCTGGAAGGCTGACCTCCAGGGCAGGCAGGCAGGCAGACCTCCAGGGCAGGCAGGCAGGTAGGCCGTGCTGCTGCCAGGGCTGGCAGGCTGACCTCCAGGGCAGGCAGGCAGGCAGGCAGACCTCCAGGGCTGGCAGGCTGACCTCCAGGGCAGGCAGGCAGGCAGGCAGGCAGACCTCCAGGGCTAACAGGCTGACCTCCAGGGCTGGCAGGCTGACCTCCAGGGCTGGAAGGCAGGATGGCAGACCTCCAGGGCAGGCAGGCAGGCAGGCAGGCAGGCAGGCAGACCTCCAGGGCTGGCAGGGAGACCTCCAGGGCTGGCAGGCAGGCAGGCAGGGCTGTGTGGCTGGGGAGGGCAGGCTGGCAGGCAGGTAGGCCGTGCTGCTGCCAGGGCTGGAAGGCTGACCTCCAGGGCAGGCAGGCAGGCAGACCTCCAGGGCAGGCAGGCAGGTAGGCCGTGCTGCTGCCAGGGCTGGCAGGCTGACCTCCAGGGCAGGCAGGCAGGCAGGCAGACCTCCAGGGCTGGCAGGCTGACCTCCAGGGCAGGCAGGCAGGCAGGCAGGCAGACCTCCAGGGCTAACAGGCTGACCTCCAGGGCTGGCAGGCTGACCTCCAGGGCTGGAAGGCAGGATGGCAGACCTCCAGGGCAGGCAGGCAGGCAGGCAGGCAGGCAGGCAGACCTCCAGGGCTGGCAGGGAGACCTCCAGGGCTGGCAGGCAGGCAGGCAGGGCTGTGTGGCTGGGGAGGGCAGGCTGGCAGGCAGGTAGGCCGTGCTGCTGCCAGGGCTGGAAGGCTGACCTCCAGGGCAGGCAGGCAGGCAGACCTCCAGGGCAGGCAGGCAGGTAGGCCGTGCTGCTGCCAGGGCTGGCAGGCAGACCTCCAGGGCTAACAGGCTGACCTCCAGGGCAGGCAGGCAGACCTCCAGGGCAGGCAGTGCTGCTACCAGGGCTGGATAGCAGACCTCCAGGGCAGGCAGGCAGACCTCCAGGGCAGGCAGGCAGACCTCCAGGGCAGGCAGGCAGACCTCCAGGGCTGGATAGCTGACCTCCAGGGCTAACAGGCAGACCTCCAGGGCTGGCAGGCTGACCTCCAGGGCAGGCAGTGCTGCTGCCAGGGCAGGCAGGCAGACCTCCAGGGCTAACAGGCAGGCAGGCAGACCTCCAGGGCTGGATAGCAGACCTCCAGGGCTAACAGGCTGACCTCCAGGCCAGGCAGTGCTGCTGCCAGGGCAGGCAGGCAGACCTCCAGGGCAGGCAGTGCTGCTACCAGGGCAGGCAGTGCTGCTACCAGGGCTGGAAGGCAGACCTCCAGGGCTAACAGGCAGACCTCCAGGGCAGGCAGGCAGACCTCCAGGGCAGGCAGGCAGACCTCCAGGGCTGGATAGCTGACCTCCAGGGCTAACAGGCAGACCTCCAGGGCTGGCAGGCTGACCTCCAGGGCAGGCAGTGCTGCTGCCAGGGCAGGCAGGCAGACCTCCAGGGCTAACAGGCAGGCAGGCAGACCTCCAGGGCTGGATAGCAGACCTCCAGGGCTAACAGGCAGGCAGGCAGACCTCCAGGGCTGGATAGCAGACCTCCAGGGCTAACAGGCTGACCTCCAGGGCTAACAGGCAGGCAGGCAGACCTCCAGGGCTGGATAGCAGACCTCCAGGGCTAACAGGCTGACCTCCAGGCCAGGCAGTGCTGCTGCCAGGGCAGGCAGGCAGACCTCCAGGGCAGGCAGTGCTGCTACCAGGGCAGGCAGTGCTGCTACCAGGGCTGGAAGGCAGACCTCCAGGGCTAACAGGCAGACCTCCAGGGCAGGCAGGCAGACCTCCAGGGCAGGCAGGCAGACCTCCAGGGCTGGATAGCTGACCTCCAGGGCTAACAGGCAGACCTCCAGGGCTGGCAGGCTGACCTCCAGGGCAGGCAGTGCTGCTGCCAGGGCAGGCAGGCAGACCTCCAGGGCTAACAGGCAGGCAGGCAGACCTCCAGGGCTGGATAGCAGACCTCCAGGGCTAACAGGCAGGCAGGCAGACCTCCAGGGCTAACAGGCAGACCTCCAGGGCAGGCAGGCAGACCTCCAGGGCAGGCAGGCAGACCTCCAGGGCTGGATAGCAGACCTCCAGGGCTAACAGGCAGACCTCCAGGGCTGGCAGGCTGACCTCCAGGGCAGGCAGTGCTGCTACCAGGGCAGGCAGTGCTGCTACCAGGGCTGGATAGCTGACCTCCAGGGCTAACAGGCAGACCTCCAGGGCAGGCAGGCAGACCTCCAGGGCAGGCAGTGCTGCTACCAGGGCTGGATAGCAGACCTCCAGGGCTAACAGGCAGACCTCCAGGGCTGGAAGGCAGGCAGTGCTGCTACCAGGGCAGGCAGGCTGTCCTCCAGGGCAGGCAGGCAGACCTCCAGGGCAGGCAGTGCTGCTACCAGGGCTGGATAGCAGACCTCCAGGGCAGGCAGGCAGACCTCCAGGGCTAACAGGCTGACCTCCAGGGCAGGCAGGCAGACCTCCAGGGCAGGCAGTGCTGCTACCAGGGCTGGATAGCAGACCTCCAGGGCAGGCAGGCAGACCTCCAGGGCAGGCAGGCAGACCTCCAGGGCAGGCAGGCAGACCTCCAGGGCTGGATAGCAGACCTCCAGGGCTAACAGGCTGACCTCCAGGGCTAACAGGCAGGCAGGCAGACCTCCAGGGCTGGATAGCAGACCTCCAGGGCTAACAGGCAGGCAGGCAGACCTCCAGGGCTAACAGGCAGACCTCCAGGGCAGGCAGGCAGACCTCCAGGGCAGGCAGGCAGACCTCCAGGGCTGGATAGCAGACCTCCAGGGCTAACAGGCAGACCTCCAGGGCTGGCAGGCTGACCTCCAGGGCAGGCAGTGCTGCTACCAGGGCAGGCAGTGCTGCTACCAGGGCTGGATAGCTGACCTCCAGGGCTAACAGGCAGACCTCCAGGGCAGGCAGGCAGACCTCCAGGGCAGGCAGTGCTGCTACCAGGGCTGGATAGCAGACCTCCAGGGCTAACAGGCAGACCTCCAGGGCTGGAAGGCAGGCAGTGCTGCTACCAGGGCAGGCAGGCTGTCCTCCAGGGCAGGCAGGCAGACCTCCAGGGCAGGCAGTGCTGCTACCAGGGCTGGATAGCAGACCTCCAGGGCAGGCAGGCAGACCTCCAGGGCTAACAGGCTGACCTCCAGGGCAGGCAGGCAGACCTCCAGGGCAGGCAGTGCTGCTACCAGGGCTGGATAGCAGACCTCCAGGGCAGGCAGGCAGACCTCCAGGGCAGGCAGGCAGACCTCCAGGGCAGGCAGGCAGACCTCCAGGGCTGGATAGCAGACCTCCAGGGCTAACAGGCTGACCTCCAGGGCTAACAGGCAGGCAGGCAGACCTCCAGGGCTGGATAGCAGACCTCCAGGGCTAACAGGCAGGCAGGCAGACCTCCAGGGCTAACAGGCAGACCTCCAGGGCAGGCAGGCAGACCTCCAGGGCAGGCAGGCAGACCTCCAGGGCTGGATAGCAGACCTCCAGGGCTAACAGGCAGACCTCCAGGGCTGGCAGGCTGACCTCCAGGGCAGGCAGTGCTGCTACCAGGGCAGGCAGTGCTGCTACCAGGGCTGGATAGCTGACCTCCAGGGCTAACAGGCAGACCTCCAGGGCAGGCAGGCAGACCTCCAGGGCAGGCAGTGCTGCTACCAGGGCTGGATAGCAGACCTCCAGGGCTAACAGGCAGACCTCCAGGGCTGGAAGGCAGGCAGTGCTGCTACCAGGGCAGGCAGGCTGTCCTCCAGGGCAGGCAGGCAGACCTCCAGGGCAGGCAGTGCTGCTACCAGGGCTGGATAGCAGACCTCCAGGGCAGGCAGGCAGACCTCCAGGGCTAACAGGCTGACCTCCAGGGCAGGCAGGCAGACCTCCAGGGCAGGCAGTGCTGCTACCAGGGCTGGATAGCAGACCTCCAGGGCAGGCAGGCAGACCTCCAGGGCAGGCAGGCAGACCTCCAGGGCAGGCAGGCAGACCTCCAGGGCTGGATAGCAGACCTCCAGGGCTAACAGGCTGACCTCCAGGGCTAACAGGCAGGCAGGCAGACCTCCAGGGCTGGATAGCAGACCTCCAGGGCTAACAGGCAGGCAGGCAGACCTCCAGGGCTAACAGGCAGACCTCCAGGGCAGGCAGGCAGACCTCCAGGGCAGGCAGGCAGACCTCCAGGGCTGGATAGCAGACCTCCAGGGCTAACAGGCAGACCTCCAGGGCTGGCAGGCTGACCTCCAGGGCAGGCAGTGCTGCTACCAGGGCAGGCAGTGCTGCTACCAGGGCTGGATAGCTGACCTCCAGGGCTAACAGGCAGACCTCCAGGGCAGGCAGGCAGACCTCCAGGGCAGGCAGTGCTGCTACCAGGGCTGGATAGCAGACCTCCAGGGCTAACAGGCAGACCTCCAGGGCTGGAAGGCAGGCAGTGCTGCTACCAGGGCAGGCAGGCTGTCCTCCAGGGCAGGCAGGCAGACCTCCAGGGCAGGCAGTGCTGCTACCAGGGCTGGATAGCAGACCTCCAGGGCAGGCAGGCAGACCTCCAGGGCTAACAGGCTGACCTCCAGGGCAGGCAGGCAGACCTCCAGGGCAGGCAGTGCTGCTACCAGGGCTGGATAGCAGACCTCCAGGGCAGGCAGGCAGACCTCCAGGGCAGGCAGGCAGACCTCCAGGGCAGGCAGGCAGACCTCCAGGGCTGGATAGCAGACCTCCAGGGCTAACAGGCTGACCTCCAGGGCTAACAGGCAGGCAGGCAGACCTCCAGGGCTGGATAGCAGACCTCCAGGGCTAACAGGCTGACCTCCAGGCCAGGCAGTGCTGCTACCAGGGCAGGCAGGCAGACCTCCAGGGCAGGCAGTGCTGCTGCCAGGGCAGGCAGGCAGACCTCCAGGGCTGGATAGCAGACCTCCAGGGCTAACAGGCAGACCTCCAGGGCTGGATAGCAGACCTCCAGGGCAGGCAGTGCTGCTACCAGGGCAGGCAGTGCTGCTGCCAGGGCAGGCAGGCAGACCTCCAGGGCAGGCAGTGCTGCTACCAGGGCTGGATAGCAGACCTCCAGGGCTGGATGGCAGGCAGGCAGACCTCCAGGGCTGGATAGCAGACCTCCAGGGCTAACAGGCAGACCTCCAGGGCAGGCAGGCAGACCTCCAGGGCAGGCAGGCAGACCTCCAGGGCTGGATAGCAGACCTCCAGGGCAGGCAGTGCTGCTACCAGGGCTGGATAGCAGACCTCCAGGGCAGGATAGCAGACCTCCAGGGCTGGATGGCAGGCAGGCAGACCTCCAGGGCAGGCAGGCAGACCTCCAGGGCTGGATAGCAGACCTCCAGGGCTAACAGGCAGGCAGGCAGACCTCCAGGGCTGGATAGCAGACCTCCA
>NW_027102696.1:172500-185000 GCF_036373705.1 Amia ocellicauda
TTAGTTTTCGGAGAAATGCCCCCGTTGATTTGTTATGATTTTTTTTCCGCCGGCCGCCTGGTCGCCCTAATGCAAAGTCAATGGGAGTGAGGAGATAGAAAATTTTTCAAAGTTTTTCACTCGGCCGCCTGGTCCCCTAACTCGAAAATTTTAAAGTGCTCCCATCGGTCCCGGGATAGGGTGGCTGATAGCTGGGAGCCCCCTGAGCACTGCCCCGGTGTTAGTTTTCGGAGAAATGCCTCCGTTGATTTGTTATGATTTTTTTTCCGCCGGCCGCCTGGTCGCCCTAATGTAAAGTCAATGGGAGTGAGGAGATAGAAAATTTTTCAAAGTTTTTCACCCGGCCACAAACGACTCCAAAACACACTGGGGCTGTGGCTGGGACTCTCACCAGGACTGCCCCCTACTTTATTTATGGATTAAAAAGCATTCTATATTAATTTTTCGATTTTTGGGACCCGGGACGCCTGGTCACCTAACTCCCCTTCTATCCCTATGGGGGGGGACGGGGACATCGAAAACGCTCCCATCGCTGCCGAGGCACGCTGCGGGGACTCTCCCTACCATCGCCCCATGCTTCCTTTGAAGAATATATGACGTTTTTCAATTTTCACCGACATTTGAAAATCAAAACTTCAGAACATTTCATAGTTATTCTCAATGGGTTGTCTAGGGGCACACATCTCTAAACTGGGGGAAATGCTCAAAATGATTAAAAAGAAAAACAATGCCCCCAGACCCGGGGGGCTGATAGCTGGGAGCCCCCTGAGCACAGCCCCGGTGTTAGTTTCTGGAGAAATGCCCCCGTTGATTTGTTATGATTTTTTTTCCGCCGGCCGCCTGGTCGCCCTAATGCAAAGTCAATGGGAGTGAGGAGATAGAATATTTTTCAAAGTTTTTCACTCGGCCGTCTGGTCCCCTGACTCGAAAATTTTAAAGTGCTCCCATCGGTCCCGGGATAGGGTGGCTGATAGCTGGGAGCCTCCTGAGCACTGCCCCGGTGTTAGTTTCTGGAGAACTGCCCCCGTTGATTTGTTATGATCCGTAGTTGCCGGCCGGCCGCCCGGCATTGCTCTATCGGATGGAGCGTGGGCTGGCTATGGGAGATTTAGCGATTTTCGGAACCGGCCCCGATGGCCCCCCAAACCGGGTGGCCACGAGGTGGGACCCCCCTGAGCACTGCCCCGGTGTTAGTTTTCGGAGAAATGCCCCCGTTGATTTGTTATGATCCGTAGTTGCCGGCCGGCCGCCCGGCATTGCTCTATCGGATGGAGCGTGGGCTGGCTATGGGAGATTTAGCGATTTTCGGAACCGGCCCCGATCGCCCCCCAAACCGGGTGGCCACGAGGTGGGACCCCCCTGAGCACTGCCCCGGTGTTAGTTTTCGGAGAAATGCCCCCGTTGATTTGTTACGATTATTTTTCGCCCAGGCGATGTGCCTTTTCATTTTGTTTTGCACTTTCCTTCATTCCTTGGTGCATGCTACCATCTAACGGACACATTTCGGTACTGCAGTTTGAAAGTAATTTCCCCGTCTAGGGATCTCTCAATGCCCTGGGCTGCGAAAGGAGGGCAAGGACACCCTATGTTCTCATGAGTGCAAAGCCCCCCCGGCTTCAAGGCATTCCAAAAGGAAAACCGGAGACACTGCTGTACACACACACACACACACACACACACACACACACACACACACACACACAGAGAGAGAGAGAGAGAGAGAGAGAGAGAGAGAGATAGAGAGAGAGTAGTCACACAGTGGAATAAACTCCCCAGCGATGTGGTAGAAGCTGAAAGTTGGGGAACATTGTGATGGTCTATATTTCTTGGCAGATAATAAAAGATGCTCTTATCATGCCTCCGTTGATGTGTTATGATCCATAGGTTGCCGGCCGCCCGGCATTGCTCTGATCGGATGGACCGTGGGCTGCCTATGGCAGAGTATGGGCGATTCTTCAGCCGGCCCCGATGGCCCCCCAAACCGGGTGGCCACGAGGTGGGACCCCCCTGAGCACTGCCCCGGTGTTAGTTTTCGGAGAAATGCCCCCGTTGATTTGTTATGATCCGTAGTTGCCGGCCGGCCGCCCGGCATTGCTCTATCGGATGGAGCGTGGGCTGGCTATGGGAGATTTAGCGATTTTCGGAACCGGCCCCGATCGCCCCCCAAACCGGGTGGCCACGAGGTGGGACCCCCCTGAGCACTGCCCCGGTGTTAGTTTTCGGAGAAATGCCCCCGTTGATTTGTTATGATCCGTAGTTGCCGGCCGGCCGCCCGGCATTGCTCTATCGGATGGAGCGTGGGCTGGCTATGGGAGATTTAGCGATTTTCGGAACCGGCCCCGATCGCCCCCCAAACCGGGTGGCCACGAGGTGGGACCCCCCTGAGCACTGCCCCGGTGTTAGTTTTCGGAGAAATGCCCCCGTTGATTTGTTACGATTATTTTTCGCCCAGGCGATGTGCCTTTTCATTTTGTTTTGCACTTTCCTTCATTCCTTGGTGCATGCTGCCATCTAACGGACACATTTCGGTACTGCAGTTTGAAAGTAATTTCCCCGTCTAGGGATCTCTCTCTCGTCTAGGGACACTGCTGTACACACACACACACACACACACACACACACACACACACACACACACACACACACACAGTGAGAGAGAGGGAGAGATAGAGAGAGAGAGAGGTGGAGAGGGAGAGAGAGGTGGAGATAGAGAGATGGAGATAGAGATGGAGATAGAGAGAGATGGAGATAGAGAGAGAGATGGAGATGGAGAGAGAGATGGTGATAGAGAGATAGAGATAGAGAGAGAGATGGTGATAGAGAGATGGAGATAGAGAGAGAGATGGTGATAGAGAGATGGAGATAGAGAGAGAGATGGTGACAGAGAGAGAGTCGTCACACTCTGGAACAAACTCCCCAGAAGCTGAAAGTTGGGGAACATTATGATGATCTTTATTTCTTGGCAGATAATAAATGATGATCTTACAGAGGGCGACTTACAACACCAGTGCAAACATACAGCGAAGGACAAGGCATCAATCGCGACAGAATCCCTTGAGTTAAAGCAGCAGATTCAGAATAACACACGTCAAAACAGACTGGAGACTAAAACGAGCACGAAAGGTGTCGAATATGTGGCCTCCTCTCGCTTGTAAACTCTCTCGTGTTCCTGTCGATGGGGTCGGCGGCTCGGGGCAGCGGCCTAGCAGCAGCAGGCAGGCCACCCGGCTGCCTGGGGCTGACCTCCGGGGCAGGCAGGCAGGCAGACCTCCAGGGCAGGCAGGCAGGCAGGCAGGCAGACCTCCAGGGCTAACAGGCTGACCTCCAGGGCTGGCAGGCTGACCTCCAGGGCTGGAAGGCAGGATGGCAGACCTCCAGGGCAGGCAGGCAGGCAGGCAGGCAGGCAGGCAGACCTCCAGGGCTGGCAGGGAGACCTCCAGGGCTGGCAGGCAGGCAGGCAGGGCTGTGTGGCTGGGGAGGGCAGGCTGGCAGGCAGGTAGGCCGTGCTGCTGCCAGGGCTGGAAGGCTGACCTCCAGGGCAGGCAGGCAGGCAGACCTCCAGGGCAGGCAGGCAGGTAGGCCGTGCTGCTGCCAGGGCTGGCAGGCTGACCTCCAGGGCAGGCAGGCAGGCAGGCAGACCTCCAGGGCTGGCAGGCTGACCTCCAGGGCAGGCAGGCAGGCAGGCAGGCAGACCTCCAGGGCTAACAGGCTGACCTCCAGGGCTGGCAGGCTGACCTCCAGGGCTGGAAGGCAGGATGGCAGACCTCCAGGGCAGGCAGGCAGGCAGGCAGGCAGGCAGGCAGACCTCCAGGGCTGGCAGGGAGACCTCCAGGGCTGGCAGGCAGGCAGGCAGGGCTGTGTGGCTGGGGAGGGCAGGCTGGCAGGCAGGTAGGCCGTGCTGCTGCCAGGGCTGGAAGGCTGACCTCCAGGGCAGGCAGGCAGGCAGACCTCCAGGGCAGGCAGGCAGGTAGGCCGTGCTGCTGCCAGGGCTGGCAGGCTGACCTCCAGGGCAGGCAGGCAGGCAGGCAGACCTCCAGGGCTGGCAGGCTGACCTCCAGGGCAGGCAGGCAGGCAGGCAGGCAGACCTCCAGGGCTAACAGGCTGACCTCCAGGGCTGGCAGGCTGACCTCCAGGGCTGGAAGGCAGGATGGCAGACCTCCAGGGCAGGCAGGCAGGCAGGCAGGCAGGCAGGCAGACCTCCAGGGCTGGCAGGGAGACCTCCAGGGCTGGCAGGCAGGCAGGCAGGGCTGTGTGGCTGGGGAGGGCAGGCTGGCAGGCAGGTAGGCCGTGCTGCTGCCAGGGCTGGAAGGCTGACCTCCAGGGCAGGCAGGCAGGCAGACCTCCAGGGCAGGCAGGCAGGTAGGCCGTGCTGCTGCCAGGGCTGGCAGGCTGACCTCCAGGGCAGGCAGGCAGGCAGGCAGACCTCCAGGGCTGGCAGGCTGACCTCCAGGGCAGGCAGGCAGGCAGGCAGGCAGACCTCCAGGGCTAACAGGCAGACCTCCAGGGCAGGCAGGCAGACCTCCAGGGCAGGCAGGCAGACCTCCAGGGCTGGATAGCAGACCTCCAGGGCTAACAGGCAGGCAGGCAGACCTCCAGGGCTGGATAGCAGACCTCCAGGGCAGGCAGTGCTGCTGCCAGGGCAGGCAGGCAGACCTCCAGGGCTGGATAGCAGACCTCCAGGGCTGGATAGCAGACCTCCAGGGCTAACAGGCAGGCAGGCAGACCTCCAGGGCTGGATAGCAGACCTCCAGGGCAGGCAGTGCTGCTGCCAGGGCAGGCAGGCAGACCTCCAGGGCTGGATAGCAGACCTCCAGGGCAGGCAGTGCTGCTACCAGGGCTGGATAGCAGACCTCCAGGGCTGGATAGCAGACCTCCAGGGCAGGCAGGCAGACCTCCAGGGCTGGATAGCAGACCTCCAGGGCAGGCAGGCAGACCTCCAGGGCTGGATAGCAGACCTCCAGGGCTAACAGGCAGACCTCCAGGGCTGGCAGGCTGACCTCCAGGGCAGGCAGTGCTGCTGCCAGGGCAGGCAGGCAGACCTCCAGGGCAGGCAGTGCTGCTGCCAGGGCAGGCAGGCAGACCTCCAGGGCTAACAGGCAGGCAGGCAGACCTCCAGGGCTGGATAGCAGACCTCCAGGGCAGGCAGGCAGACCTCCAGGGCAGGCAGGCAGACCTCCAGGGCTGGATAGCAGACCTCCAGGGCTAACAGGCAGACCTCCAGGGCTGGCAGGCTGACCTCCAGGGCAGGCAGTGCTGCTGCCAGGGCAGGCAGGCAGACCTCCAGGGCAGGCAGTGCTGCTGCCAGGGCAGGCAGGCAGACCTCCAGGGCTAACAGGCAGGCAGACAGACCTCCAGGGCAGGCAGGCAGACCTCCAGGGCTAACAGGCTGACCTCCAGGGCAGGCAGGCAGACCTCCAGGGCAGGCAGTGCTGCTACCAGGGCTGGATAGCAGACCTCCAGGGCAGGCAGTGCTGCTACCAGGGCTGGATAGCAGACCTCCAGGGCTAACAGGCTGACCTCCAGGGCTGGATAGCAGACCTCCAGGGCTAACAGGCAGACCTCCAGGGCTGGCAGGCTGACCTCCAGGGCTGGATAGCAGACCTCCAGGGCTAACAGGCAGACCTCCAGGGCTGGCAGGCTGACCTCCAGGGCAGGCAGTGCTGCTACCAGGGCTGGATAGCAGACCTCCAGGGCTAACAGGCAGGCAGGCAGACCTCCAGGGCTGGATAGCAGACCTCCAGGGCAGGCAGTGCTGCTGCCAGGGCAGGCAGGCAGACCTCCAGGGCTGGATAGCAGACCTCCAGGGCAGGCAGTGCTGCTACCAGGGCTGGATAGCAGACCTCCAGGGCTGGATAGCAGACCTCCAGGGCAGGCAGGCAGACCTCCAGGGCTGGATAGCAGACCTCCAGGGCAGGCAGGCAGACCTCCAGGGCTGGATAGCAGACCTCCAGGGCAGGCAGGCAGACCTCCAGGGCAGGCAGGCAGACCTCCAGGGCAGGCAGGCAGACCTCCAGGGCAGGCAGGCAGACCTCCAGGGCTAACAGGCAGGCAGGCAGACCTCCAGGGCTGGAAGGCAGACCTCCAGGGCAGGCAGGCAGACCTCCAGGGCTGGATAGCAGACCTCCAGGGCTAACAGGCAGGCAGGCAGACCTCCAGGGCTGGATAGCAGACCTCCAGGGCAGGCAGTGCTGCTGCCAGGGCAGGCAGGCAGACCTCCAGGGCTGGATAGCAGACCTCCAGGGCAGGCAGTGCTGCTACCAGGGCTGGATAGCAGACCTCCAGGGCTAACAGGCAGGCAGGCAGACCTCCAGGGCTGGAAGGCAGACCTCCAGGGCAGGCAGGCAGACCTCCAGGGCTGGATAGCAGACCTCCAGGGCTAACAGGCAGGCAGGCAGACCTCCAGGGCTGGATAGCAGACCTCCAGGGCAGGCAGTGCTGCTGCCAGGGCAGGCAGGCAGACCTCCAGGGCTGGATAGCAGACCTCCAGGGCAGGCAGTGCTGCTACCAGGGCTGGATAGCAGACCTCCAGGGCTGGATAGCAGACCTCCAGGGCAGGCAGGCAGACCTCCAGGGCTGGATAGCAGACCTCCAGGGCAGGCAGGCAGACCTCCAGGGCAGGCAGGCAGACCTCCAGGGCTAACAGGCTGACCTCCAGGGCAGGCAGGCAGACCTCCAGGGCTGGATAGCAGACCTCCAGGGCTAACAGGCAGACCTCCAGGGCTGGCAGGCTGACCTCCAGGGCAGGCAGTGCTGCTGCCAGGGCAGGCAGGCAGACCTCCAGGGCAGGCAGTGCTGCTGCCAGGGCAGGCAGGCAGACCTCCAGGGCTAACAGGCAGGCAGGCAGACCTCCAGGGCTGGATAGCAGACCTCCAGGGCAGGCAGGCAGACCTCCAGGGCAGGCAGGCAGACCTCCAGGGCTGGATAGCAGACCTCCAGGGCTAACAGGCAGACCTCCAGGGCTGGCAGGCTGACCTCCAGGGCAGGCAGTGCTGCTGCCAGGGCAGGCAGGCAGACCTCCAGGGCAGGCAGTGCTGCTGCCAGGGCAGGCAGGCAGACCTCCAGGGCTAACAGGCAGGCAGACAGACCTCCAGGGCAGGCAGGCAGACCTCCAGGGCTAACAGGCTGACCTCCAGGGCAGGCAGGCAGACCTCCAGGGCAGGCAGTGCTGCTACCAGGGCTGGATAGCAGACCTCCAGGGCAGGCAGTGCTGCTACCAGGGCTGGATAGCAGACCTCCAGGGCTAACAGGCTGACCTCCAGGGCTGGATAGCAGACCTCCAGGGCTAACAGGCAGACCTCCAGGGCTGGCAGGCTGACCTCCAGGGCTGGAAGGCAGGATGGCAGACCTCCAGGGCAGGCAGGCAGGCAGGCAGGCAGGCAGGCAGACCTCCAGGGCTGGCAGGGAGACCTCCAGGGCTGGCAGGCAGGCAGGCAGGGCTGTGTGGCTGGGGAGGGCAGGCTGGCAGGCAGGTAGGCCGTGCTGCTGCCAGGGCTGGAAGGCTGACCTCCAGGGCAGGCAGGCAGGCAGACCTCCAGGGCAGGCAGGCAGGTAGGCCGTGCTGCTGCCAGGGCTGGCAGGCTGACCTCCAGGGCAGGCAGGCAGGCAGGCAGACCTCCAGGGCTGGCAGGCTGACCTCCAGGGCAGGCAGGCAGGCAGGCAGGCAGACCTCCAGGGCTAACAGGCTGACCTCCAGGGCTGGCAGGCTGACCTCCAGGGCTGGAAGGCAGGATGGCAGACCTCCAGGGCAGGCAGGCAGGCAGGCAGGCAGGCAGGCAGACCTCCAGGGCTGGCAGGGAGACCTCCAGGGCTGGCAGGCAGGCAGGCAGGGCTGTGTGGCTGGGGAGGGCAGGCTGGCAGGCAGGTAGGCCGTGCTGCTGCCAGGGCTGGAAGGCTGACCTCCAGGGCAGGCAGGCAGGCAGACCTCCAGGGCAGGCAGGCAGGTAGGCCGTGCTGCTGCCAGGGCTGGCAGGCTGACCTCCAGGGCAGGCAGGCAGGCAGGCAGACCTCCAGGGCTGGCAGGCTGACCTCCAGGGCAGGCAGGCAGGCAGGCAGGCAGACCTCCAGGGCTAACAGGCTGACCTCCAGGGCTGGCAGGCTGACCTCCAGGGCTGGAAGGCAGGATGGCAGACCTCCAGGGCAGGCAGGCAGGCAGGCAGGCAGGCAGGCAGACCTCCAGGGCTGGCAGGGAGACCTCCAGGGCTGGCAGGCAGGCAGGCAGGGCTGTGTGGCTGGGGAGGGCAGGCTGGCAGGCAGGTAGGCCGTGCTGCTGCCAGGGCTGGAAGGCTGACCTCCAGGGCAGGCAGGCAGGCAGACCTCCAGGGCAGGCAGGCAGGTAGGCCGTGCTGCTGCCAGGGCTGGCAGGCTGACCTCCAGGGCAGGCAGGCAGGCAGGCAGACCTCCAGGGCTGGCAGGCTGACCTCCAGGGCAGGCAGGCAGGCAGGCAGGCAGACCTCCAGGGCTAACAGGCTGACCTCCAGGGCTGGCAGGCTGACCTCCAGGGCTGGAAGGCAGGATGGCAGACCTCCAGGGCAGGCAGGCAGGCAGGCAGGCAGGCAGGCAGACCTCCAGGGCTGGCAGGGAGACCTCCAGGGCTGGCAGGCAGGCAGGCAGGGCTGTGTGGCTGGGGAGGGCAGGCTGGCAGGCAGGTAGGCCGTGCTGCTGCCAGGGCTGGAAGGCTGACCTCCAGGGCAGGCAGGCAGGCAGACCTCCAGGGCAGGCAGGCAGGTAGGCCGTGCTGCTGCCAGGGCTGGCAGGCAGACCTCCAGGGCTAACAGGCTGACCTCCAGGGCAGGCAGGCAGACCTCCAGGGCAGGCAGTGCTGCTACCAGGGCTGGATAGCAGACCTCCAGGGCAGGCAGGCAGACCTCCAGGGCAGGCAGGCAGACCTCCAGGGCAGGCAGGCAGACCTCCAGGGCTGGATAGCTGACCTCCAGGGCTAACAGGCAGACCTCCAGGGCTGGCAGGCTGACCTCCAGGGCAGGCAGTGCTGCTGCCAGGGCAGGCAGGCAGACCTCCAGGGCTAACAGGCAGGCAGGCAGACCTCCAGGGCTGGATAGCAGACCTCCAGGGCTAACAGGCTGACCTCCAGGCCAGGCAGTGCTGCTGCCAGGGCAGGCAGGCAGACCTCCAGGGCAGGCAGTGCTGCTACCAGGGCAGGCAGTGCTGCTACCAGGGCTGGAAGGCAGACCTCCAGGGCTAACAGGCAGACCTCCAGGGCAGGCAGGCAGACCTCCAGGGCAGGCAGGCAGACCTCCAGGGCTGGATAGCTGACCTCCAGGGCTAACAGGCAGACCTCCAGGGCTGGCAGGCTGACCTCCAGGGCAGGCAGTGCTGCTGCCAGGGCAGGCAGGCAGACCTCCAGGGCTAACAGGCAGGCAGGCAGACCTCCAGGGCTGGATAGCAGACCTCCAGGGCTAACAGGCAGGCAGGCAGACCTCCAGGGCTGGATAGCAGACCTCCAGGGCTAACAGGCTGACCTCCAGGGCTAACAGGCAGGCAGGCAGACCTCCAGGGCTGGATAGCAGACCTCCAGGGCTAACAGGCTGACCTCCAGGCCAGGCAGTGCTGCTGCCAGGGCAGGCAGGCAGACCTCCAGGGCAGGCAGTGCTGCTACCAGGGCAGGCAGTGCTGCTACCAGGGCTGGAAGGCAGACCTCCAGGGCTAACAGGCAGACCTCCAGGGCAGGCAGGCAGACCTCCAGGGCAGGCAGGCAGACCTCCAGGGCTGGATAGCTGACCTCCAGGGCTAACAGGCAGACCTCCAGGGCTGGCAGGCTGACCTCCAGGGCAGGCAGTGCTGCTGCCAGGGCAGGCAGGCAGACCTCCAGGGCTAACAGGCAGGCAGGCAGACCTCCAGGGCTGGATAGCAGACCTCCAGGGCTAACAGGCAGGCAGGCAGACCTCCAGGGCTAACAGGCAGACCTCCAGGGCAGGCAGGCAGACCTCCAGGGCAGGCAGGCAGACCTCCAGGGCTGGATAGCAGACCTCCAGGGCTAACAGGCAGACCTCCAGGGCTGGCAGGCTGACCTCCAGGGCAGGCAGTGCTGCTACCAGGGCAGGCAGTGCTGCTACCAGGGCTGGATAGCTGACCTCCAGGGCTAACAGGCAGACCTCCAGGGCAGGCAGGCAGACCTCCAGGGCAGGCAGTGCTGCTACCAGGGCTGGATAGCAGACCTCCAGGGCTAACAGGCAGACCTCCAGGGCTGGAAGGCAGGCAGTGCTGCTACCAGGGCAGGCAGGCTGTCCTCCAGGGCAGGCAGGCAGACCTCCAGGGCAGGCAGTGCTGCTACCAGGGCTGGATAGCAGACCTCCAGGGCAGGCAGGCAGACCTCCAGGGCTAACAGGCTGACCTCCAGGGCAGGCAGGCAGACCTCCAGGGCAGGCAGTGCTGCTACCAGGGCTGGATAGCAGACCTCCAGGGCAGGCAGGCAGACCTCCAGGGCAGGCAGGCAGACCTCCAGGGCAGGCAGGCAGACCTCCAGGGCTGGATAGCAGACCTCCAGGGCTAACAGGCTGACCTCCAGGGCTAACAGGCAGGCAGGCAGACCTCCAGGGCTGGATAGCAGACCTCCAGGGCTAACAGGCAGGCAGGCAGACCTCCAGGGCTAACAGGCAGACCTCCAGGGCAGGCAGGCAGACCTCCAGGGCAGGCAGGCAGACCTCCAGGGCTGGATAGCAGACCTCCAGGGCTAACAGGCAGACCTCCAGGGCTGGCAGGCTGACCTCCAGGGCAGGCAGTGCTGCTACCAGGGCAGGCAGTGCTGCTACCAGGGCTGGATAGCTGACCTCCAGGGCTAACAGGCAGACCTCCAGGGCAGGCAGGCAGACCTCCAGGGCAGGCAGTGCTGCTACCAGGGCTGGATAGCAGACCTCCAGGGCTAACAGGCAGACCTCCAGGGCTGGAAGGCAGGCAGTGCTGCTACCAGGGCAGGCAGGCTGTCCTCCAGGGCAGGCAGGCAGACCTCCAGGGCAGGCAGTGCTGCTACCAGGGCTGGATAGCAGACCTCCAGGGCAGGCAGGCAGACCTCCAGGGCTAACAGGCTGACCTCCAGGGCAGGCAGGCAGACCTCCAGGGCAGGCAGTGCTGCTACCAGGGCTGGATAGCAGACCTCCAGGGCAGGCAGGCAGACCTCCAGGGCAGGCAGGCAGACCTCCAGGGCAGGCAGGCAGACCTCCAGGGCTGGATAGCAGACCTCCAGGGCTAACAGGCTGACCTCCAGGGCTAACAGGCAGGCAGGCAGACCTCCAGGGCTGGATAGCAGACCTCCAGGGCTAACAGGCAGGCAGGCAGACCTCCAGGGCTAACAGGCAGACCTCCAGGGCAGGCAGGCAGACCTCCAGGGCAGGCAGGCAGACCTCCAGGGCTGGATAGCAGACCTCCAGGGCTAACAGGCAGACCTCCAGGGCTGGCAGGCTGACCTCCAGGGCAGGCAGTGCTGCTACCAGGGCAGGCAGTGCTGCTACCAGGGCTGGATAGCTGACCTCCAGGGCTAACAGGCAGACCTCCAGGGCAGGCAGGCAGACCTCCAGGGCAGGCAGTGCTGCTACCAGGGCTGGATAGCAGACCTCCAGGGCTAACAGGCAGACCTCCAGGGCTGGAAGGCAGGCAGTGCTGCTACCAGGGCAGGCAGGCTGTCCTCCAGGGCAGGCAGGCAGACCTCCAGGGCAGGCAGTGCTGCTACCAGGGCTGGATAGCAGACCTCCAGGGCAGGCAGGCAGACCTCCAGGGCTAACAGGCTGACCTCCAGGGCAGGCAGGCAGACCTCCAGGGCAGGCAGTGCTGCTACCAGGGCTGGATAGCAGACCTCCAGGGCAGGCAGGCAGACCTCCAGGGCAGGCAGGCAGACCTCCAGGGCAGGCAGGCAGACCTCCAGGGCTGGATAGCAGACCTCCAGGGCTAACAGGCTGACCTCCAGGGCTAACAGGCAGGCAGGCAGACCTCCAGGGCTGGATAGCAGACCTCCAGGGCTAACAGGCTGACCTCCAGGCCAGGCAGTGCTGCTACCAGGGCAGGCAGGCAGACCTCCAGGGCAGGCAGTGCTGCTGCCAGGGCAGGCAGGCAGACCTCCAGGGCTGGATAGCAGACCTCCAGGGCTAACAGGCAGACCTCCAGGGCTGGATAGCAGACCTCCAGGGCAGGCAGTGCTGCTACCAGGGCAGGCAGTGCTGCTGCCAGGGCAGGCAGGCAGACCTCCAGGGCAGGCAGTGCTGCTACCAGGGCTGGATAGCAGACCTCCAGGGCTGGATGGCAGGCAGGCAGACCTCCAGGGCTGGATAGCAGACCTCCAGGGCTAACAGGCAGACCTCCAGGGCAGGCAGGCAGACCTCCAGGGCAGGCAGGCAGACCTCCAGGGCTGGATAGCAGACCTCCAGGGCAGGCAGTGCTGCTACCAGGGCTGGATAGCAGACCTCCAGGGCAGGATAGCAGACCTCCAGGGCTGGATGGCAGGCAGGCAGACCTCCAGGGCAGGCAGGCAGACCTCCAGGGCTGGATAGCAGACC